>NW_020438964.1:11551-39176 GCF_000699045.2 Agrilus planipennis
TAGTAAATATTCGCCTCTAAAGGGGCATATCATTGGATCTGGAGAACATCCAGACATTTTTGCTACATGATCTGAGTAAAGACCAGCACATGTCAGGGCGTATTTGGTAGCAACTTGGCGATTATCTGCAGATGTAATTAATACTGGATAGTTAGGATCGTTATTTTCTTTAAATCCATTAACCTGTAAATAACAATTTGAAAAAAAGTGTAGTTGTAAAAGTATATACATAGACATGGAATTTGAAGAGGAAATTTTTACCTTTTTATTAGAAATATTATTTACTACTGCAAATTAAAATACATTGTGCCCAGAAATTATTACAAAGACAAATAGAAAACGTATGGCCTAGTTATTACTCCACAAAAATGTGTAGAAATCAAATGTATTTTCTGGGACAAAAGAAAGAACCTGTTGCACTTAACTATAAATTATCCAATTTCAAGAACAATACAACAACAGTATCCTTACATTTGTTGTTCATTATTGAGCAAGTAATTCTTCAAACTGCATTGACCAGCTGCAGAACAATGTTAATCCCAACAATAAAACGAATGTTAAGCGTACTGTGATTGCATTTCTAATTTTTTTGTAGTATTCTAATAGATACAAATGATAAGTTAAAATAAATCTTTACAAATACGTGTTTTTGTCAGGATTAATATAGACACGCAGTATGTACACAAAGGATGTATAGACACTTTATTACCTTGATTCAGTTTAAATTTCACAACCCTTTTCAGAAGTAAGCAAAGAACTTAAAAAAAGTTTCTTCAGTCAAAGACATATTTATGACTACTTCTTCGAAGTAAGGCCGCGTATAGCCTTTTGGAAAATTCTTACAACTCGCTCCAAGTCCACTGAGGGTATATAAACCCCTTGAAAAGAGAAAATTGGAGAATACCATACACTAACACGTTTTGTACTACTGTTATCGTTACGGTCTCGTATAAATCATTTCTAATTTGTAAAAGCAATAATATTAATTAGATTAAGTTAGGAATACGAAGTGAATTGATATGTATCGTTTATTTAAATAAAGTAATATTAAGGACTTATCTTCGGGGAAGTTTGATAGGATCCACCTCGTATATAGATTATAGACGATACTTATCGTAGTAATATTAAGCCTTATATCTTATCCATCATCATATGCAACTATTTTCTGGCTAAAACATAGTATATGCTGTATTAACTTTTGTCTGGTCTAAAATACATATTTTATTCTTTATCTTCTTAATGCACGGATAGCCTCCCAAACTTTTTATTGTCTTTCGCTCTTAAGTTATGAGTTCATCCCTTTTTAGGTAAGGATGCTGACAACAAAAGGTATTGTAGCGAGCACGAGTGTATTTGTAAATGTGTGAGTCGTACCTGCGTTTTGGAAAAGCGGTTGGGCTGTTCAGGGAGAAGATAAACTATCCGGATGTTTCCAGAAGGTCCCAGTAAGTAAACAAAAGAGTATTTAAAGGAAGAGACGATAGCCGAGAGGAGAAGAAATAAATTGGCCGTTGCAGAAGTGAATCCAGAAATAAAGTGACAGTGATAGAAGTGAAATACATACCGCAGTAAATAGTTATAAATCAACAGTAGTGTGAATAAATAGAATAATTCATAACCCATAACCACTTATTCTTCAATAATTAGTGTAAATAAATAGTTTTTGTCGTTATCAGTCTTAGAAGTAAATTATGTTAAACCCACGAACATTACAATACCATAACTATAATCACACGAAAAATAAAATCTGGTGTGGAAATGTTTTCAGGTACATAATTACGAGGACTCTTGTCCTTCTTATGGTGAGTTTCAATCCTTTGACGTTTTGGGCCATTGCACAGTTGAGGCCCAGAAGTGTTTTGTCTAAAACTCGCGTCCTGTTACAGTTAGCATGTGGTTGGTTCCAAGCAACAAAAAAGGTCGTCCATTGAAACAACAAAGGTACTTTTCTTTTGGACACTTCCAGCAGCTGTGTCCGGTATATTCCTTAAAGTACGTCTAAGGTACCTGAGTAAAATGAGTCTGTTTTATACGTGTATTTATCTCATAAAAAAATTAGAGGGTATTTCTGAAATAAATAGCAGGCTTTAGAGGGTGTTAACTAGATTCAATAAGGAATCGCACGATGAATAAAGCAGTGTGATTAAGGGGCAAAACTATTTTTAAGAAAACCAGAAGAAATTGTAATGCGAAGCCGACCCTGATCGTGAATTTGCAATGTACAGAGAAATTGTGATAACAATTATGCAGCTGTAACTAATGACGCTGGCGTTATGTTAATTTCGAGTATATAAATATCAGCACCTTATACTACGTTACCACACATAATGTTTTGACGCCCATTGCGCCATAACTACTTTTGCTCATTGCTGATAGTATCAGTACTACTTAATCCTGCAAGCTTCCTACTTATTTCAGAAACATCCTGTATGTTAACCGAAAATAACGTAACAAACTTATGAAATTGACTTTCGTGAACTTTGACCTTTTGTAGCAGTTCAGCTGCCTTTATGAACTTTTGAAAAATACTTGTGAGAGCATAACAAAGTGAATCCCCCTAGAAAATCTTCTGTTGTATTTTTCTAGAGATTCTATCCATTTTTTGTGTTAGATCTCTATTTATATAATATTTTGCATTTAAAAAACTTAAAGCCCCATCCGAATATTTATAACATGGTACGCAATGTGGACTTTTTAAAGAATAGTAGTTTGTAGGGTTTCACACCGGGTATCTAATTGATGATGAGGAGCCTCAGGAATTTTCTGCCGTGGTTGAATTCTGATTGCAGACACTTCGCTGTGCTTAATAGATAGATGACATCTGCAGTGCTTCACGATGTATGATCGGCGCTTAAATGGTTAATGTGGAATCTTAGGCGTGCTTTTATATTAGTTGTTCCGGTAGATTGTACCCTCGTTTGTTTATTTCTTAGCAGTGGTTTCCAGGCTCTGTTTATCTTTAATCAATCTTACCTGTTAAGATTATCCGTATATTATGCAATTTCTAAGCTTCTCTACTAGCTAAATTGTAATAGCCTGACATGCGTATTAATACTTGCGTATCTTTGAAGAAGATCCTGTGTCTTTCCTTCCAGGAATGATCTGCTAAAGCAGATTTGTTTACTTGGTGTAACTGCAAATTCCTTTGGTGTTCTTTTTTGTTTGTTGCGATCGTGCGTTTCGTCATACCTACGTATAGCTTGGAACAATCTCCGCAAGGAATCAAGTAGACTCCTGGTGTATGTAGTGGGTTCAGTTGGTCTTTGGGGTTTCGTAGAGTAACTGGTGTATCTTCATCGACGGTGTGAAAATAGTCCTAATTCCATTTTTACCTAGTAACTTAGAGATCCGATCCGTTACGTTTTGGATATATGGCAAAGTTGTCGTCAGTATGGTTGACTCCTCCTTGTTGTTCACCGTTCTTGGTTCCTGATGTGGTGTTATTGCTCGTTCGATGTCCTCTCGAGTGTAACTGTACGGCTCGTAAACATTCATACTTCTAAAGAATGTTTACCTAGGTCATTAATTTCAGATGAAGAGAGAAAAACGTGATTTTTTCATGCGTTAAGCGTTTCAACGTTAGAAGTGACTGTAAGGTGTGTGCAGTTGGCATTAATGAGTAACGTTTCATATTCGCCCCGCTGCGGTTGCACTTCATCCAGACGACAAACACAAACGTACTATTTGTCTAATTAAAACGGAAATCCTGCGAAAGGACGATTACTGCCACACTGAGTTCTGTGCAGGTATCCTGCCAACCAACCAACCAACGTTATCCGCTTTAGCGATCGATTCGTCAACGGATACAATTCACCTGTTGTTGAAATGTAATCTACTACAGCGTTCATTGTAGATTTGTGGAACGAAGGAAAAGAAATAAAAGTTGTTGACATTCCATAAGATGAGGAGACGTTTCAAGGGGACATGTAATAACGGCTGGGTAAAGAATGAAGAAAAAGTTTAGAGTAAAATTGAACTTGTATGTAGGTATTAAGGCGAATTTCACCAGTAGCAACGCACTCAAACATAAATACTTAGTACATTGTGCAAATAGTAAAAGTGTATACAAAAAATGAGATAATTGGAAGTAAACAAACAACGGTCCAATCGTTACTCATAAAGAATTAATAGTTATTACGCATCTAGCTAGAATCTAGAATAAAACCAGTTATGTGTAATATGGATTCAAACATTTAAGGTTCCGTAATTATGATGTTGCGTGAATACCATAAGATTGGAATTTCACTTTCAACTAAATTTAGATTTTTTTGTAAGTACATATAAAACAGTTTCCTGCATCGGTGAATGCTCGAGTCCCATTCATCAATTCGTTTCACTCAAAATTCAGTTTCACTGAATGTCAGCTTTTTTCATGTACTAGTTTTCGTCAGAATGAAAATCGTTTGTTTCGATTTCGCAAAATTTAAAGATAAAAAGTTCACATAAATTGGTCAGGGTCGACAGCAAGTAGTCCATGATAAAGTCATGTTTTGTTATGTGCAGGTCTTGTGTTGAGCAAAAGTATTTATATTAGTAGGACCAAGATCGAACGAATAAGACCAAGACTAAAATTAAGACCGAATATGTAACATCAAGACCAAATACGCACGACTAAACGAAAAATCATTACTTTCGGTGGATTTATGAGGTAAACTCTTTGAAGCAACTTTAATATATTCTTTTCCTGAAACAAAATATTTTTAATATTTAAAATTTTCAGTTTTCATTACTAGATTTTAACACTAAACATATAAAAAAGAACTTTACCACTGTTTTAAAAAGGGGATCTACAGGAATGTTCTCGAAGTAAGTCTCCTTTGTTCTTATGTTTGGATAACACATGCTTGAAATAATGAGACAAACTAATCTTGTTCGACATTTTTTACTTTCAAGTACCTTGTAGGTACTATTTTCTTCGCTAAAAGGTTGGAGAAAGGGTTAATCTATGCATCATGAAGGGTAAGTACTCATTAGTTATTATTGTGTCGGTAAATAGAAAAATTTGTGCTTAGAAGAACTATTAAAGGATTGTGTCAGATTAAATGAACGACATTCTGAACAGGTAGAAACGATCGAGAAATTACTGCACCTGACCAATCACGACTATGAGCGTTCCATTGTAAGATAACAAGACTTCTTGTTCCAATACTCCAAAGATGTGCGCCACCCTTACCAAGAATCTCTTACAATGTCAATTACAGTTTAGCAATTAATGCATCCATTTTGCATGCTCATCTCTACAGTTTTGTGATTGTAATTCTGTTGATGACTTATTTCACTATTTATTTGTCAGATTATATAAGTATTTACAGGAATGTACAAGAAGATTAGATGAGGAAGTGGCTAATTTTAGATACATAGGAAGTCAAATAAGTCAGGACGGAAGGAGTAGTAGGGAAATAAAGCAGAGGATAGCGCAGGGTCGAGTCGCTTTCAATAAAAAGGTCACGGTGGGCGCAGCGGAAAAGAAAAGGTTAGACGCGTTCGATATGTGGTGCCAATGATGAGGATACCGTGAAGAGAGAAGGTAAGAAATAAAGAGGTATTGCAAAGAATAGCTGAACAGAGGACTCTATGGATGTGAACAAGAAAAACGAGATAGGTTGGTAGAACACCTTTTCAGAGATGAAGGGCTAGTCAGAGACATACTAGAGGCAGAAACAGGAGTTAAGAGGAGTAGAGTTAGACCCAGATTAGATTACCATTTACAAATAGTTAAGGATGTGGGAAGCTCAGGATAGGAAAGAGTGGAAGTGCGGTTCCAACCAGTTTTAGGATTGACGACTTTATGACGATGACAAGTATTTGAAACAGGCTAAGACCAAGATCAAGTCTAAGGCCAAGACTGAGACTAAGGCCGAGACCAAGAACAATACCAAGACCGAAACCGTGTCCCAGTCTTAGTCTTGGTCTTGCTTTGTTCATCACTATGCAGGTCTATCGATTTTTTCCAATTATACAATTATTTCGTATATAAAACGTTTCCTTGTTTCAACTTAAAAGAGATGCATTTCAAGAAGAATTGTAGAACGACGATCGTTTAACTTTATAACAAAAATAGTTGGATATATTTTAGTCGGTAGTTGTTTCCTTTATAGTTGCATACATATTCACGCCTTACGGTTTAAGATAATTGTTTGTTTAACAAATTGTACATTCCTGTACCTCTCCCGTGCATTTAATAGGAATTTCCATTGTGCGGGTCCATGGTGCAAGTTGACTTACGCGATAGTTTACATGTAAGCATGCAGTTCAACTACGGCACAATTAAATTCACACGAGTAATTGCACAGGTACTGAATACGTTATTTTATGTGGAGAGAATTTACGTATATCTCACACTCACTCTCTCCCTTCATCCGGTTGCTGTTTAACCGGAAGTTTGTCGGGGCGAAACTTTGCTAAAATAATTACAAAATTCCTTGTAGAGGAGGACGTATCTTTCCTTGTATGTGGATAATGCAGTTAACCCAAGAGTTAAATGGATTATACGTTAACATGCTACAAAATTCAAGTTTGACACTAATACGATGTAATACAACATGATTAAAATTAAAAAGTGCTAATTGCACTTTATGTCTTCTCGTATTTTCTTTATTAACGCTTAACCTCGCTGAAATCTGTTGACTCTTTGGGATTAGCGAAAACAATAATATAATAAAGAGAATTAAATGTCATTTTATATTTACACTTTCTAATTTTAAAGAGGATGAATGACTAAAACCATTGACTATGGAATAATATCGGAAAAGAGTATAATGTGTCATAGGCAAGGGAAATAAAGCCTCTCTCAGAAGACAGAGGACGATTGGTACCCTATACACTTGTACCCCGATTTTATTGACTGCACCTCTCCGTTGAATTCAAATGCAGTTTGAGTTTTGTTCTATTAAGGAAATTTGGAAATTTTTAGTTTTAAAATGAGAACATTAAAATGAAATAATCAAAATGAAATGACGGAAGCTGAACATGTTCGTTATTCGTTAATTCATATTCACAGGGAAAAGAGGAAATATGAATCTACCAATCAAGGACATATTCCACCGCTGTTATCTCATTTTGAAGATTTCGTTTCATTTTGTTGATAGTTTTAAGTTTATGATGCCCCAGCAGTTTGTTGTCAAAGCAAATTCATAACGAAGTATTTTATTTTAGTAACAAAAATTTGCAGTTATACTTTGATACAGAATTGTACCATCCAATTCCTTGACAATGTCGACATTTTTGGAGTGAATGCTTCAGTATCAGAAATAATGCAATAGCTCCAAATAATAAGCAAAATTTTGTGAAATAGCATTGGAATAATCATTGAAAGAACTCATTGATTTTGTGTCATTATAAAAATGACAATATAGCCACATATTTCGAAGCAAGTAACTGGCAGATATTATTATAACTTAACTAATACTCAACTAATATAAATTCGAATGTAAGTTTGTTTCAGTAGTTCGTACGCATTCACGGCCGGTGTCAGGTGATGAAGAGCTTCTGGGCTTTTCTTTCGTGGTCGAATTCTAATTGCGGAAGTTTTGCCATGTTGAATAGATGACAATAGATGGATTAAGGGTAAGCAGAGTCTGGAAACCACTGCTAACCTACCGGAGCGAAACATGACGATAATGCAGCATCAGCCGCCATCATACATCGTGAAGCACTGAAGGTGCCATCTATTAAGCATGGCGAAACTTCTGCAATAAGAATTCGACCACGGCGGAAAAGCCAAGAAACTCTTCATCATTAAGTGAGTTTGTTTGTTATCTTTTCATGCTTTAACTATTTAACCGATTATAATGGAATTTTATACACACATCCTCAGGGGTACAGAAAAGCACATAGAGTACCTTTTATCCAGAAAAAATATACTGTTCCCGATGGATAGAAAAAAATTTGTTTCATGTGGTCGATTTCACACCTTAATTACTCAATCATCATGAAATTTTGTAGACCCATTGTCAGGGGCACAAAAAAAAGCATAGGCTACTTCTATCCAGAAGAAGAAATGCTGTTCCCGAGGGATAGAAAAACTAGTTTTATAAGCCGTAGGCAGAATCTACCAATCTGCATAGCTGTAGTATATACTACTATATATAAATTGTTTAATGAAAATGTTTTCATTGTTTACGTTAGTACTAAATATTTTAATGNAAGCAAGTAACTGGCAGATATTATTATAACTTAACTAATACTCAACTAATATAAATTCGAATGTAAGTTTGTTTCAGTAGTTCGTACGCATTCACGGCCGGTGTCAGGTGATGAAGAGCTTCTGGGCTTTTCTTTCGTGGTCGAATTCTAATTGCGAAAGTTTTGCCATGTTTAATAGATGGCAATAGATGGATTAAGGGTAAACAGAGTCTGGAAACCATTGGTAAGAAACAAACAAACGAGAGTGCAACTACCGGAACGAAACATGACGATAACGCAGTATCAGTCGCAGATCATACATCGTGAAGCACTGAAGATGCCATCTGTTAAGTATGGCGAAACGTCGCCAATTAGAATTTGACAATGGTAGAAAAGCCAAGAAACTCTTCACCATCAAGTGAGTTTGTTTGTTATCTTTTCATGCCTTAACTATTTAACCGATTATCATGCATGAAATTTTGTACACACATCGTCAGGGGTACAGAAAAGCACGTAGAGTACCTTTTATCCAGAAAAACAAATACTATTCCCGATGGATAGAAAAAAAATAGTTTGATGTGATTGACTTCACGCCTTAACTACTCAATCGATCATCATGAAATTTTGTAGACCAATTGTCAGGGGCACAAAAAAGGACATAGGCTATTTTTTACCCAGAAGAAGAAATGCTGTTCCCAAAGGATAGAAAAAATAGTTTTATAATCGTCGATGATCTTTGATGCGTCTCTAGGACTTCAACGCCATTGAATCCATGGGCAAAATCTACTAATCTGCATAACTGCAGTATATAGTCACAGTATATAGGTTCGATAAATCGTTTAATGGAAACATTTTCATTGTTTACGTTGGTACCAAACATTTTAATGAAATGAAATTATCAATCAGTTACAGAAATTACTGCAGCATTAAAGTAAAAATAGGAACTGATAAAATAAGTGCAAAACAAAATCACTTACCGACAGTGGTCAGTACGGTCAGAGAATACAAGAAGGCTCTGGCAAACGTCCAGTCGATTTCTTTAACAAGTTCTCTTTCTGATTCTTTTTCTTGTACGGGTTGCGAATAGAACATTTCTTCTTCTAATGATTTCAGGAGCTCGTTCTGAAACCTGGTGATCTCCTGGGCTGCTAATTTGGTCCAATTATCTCGGTAGAGAATGTTCAGGCTTACAGTGATATCCCATATGCTCTCCACTGTTTTTGCACGAGCGTACTCAGTCTTCGTTTTCAATATTGCGCTGTTATTCAACCTAATTAAAGAGAAATAAAATATATTATATTTTAGAAATATCAATTAAATTGTTTTTCTTAATAGTGACCGATTTCTTGAGAAAATTGACAAATCACCAAGAATATTGTAAGACTAGAGTAAAGCAACTTTTACAGAAAATCATGCAGAAATTTTAGCACCAAGTCAAGAAAAACTAACGAACATTGGCCGTAAAATGTCTTTTGTTTTTTGAGGCACTTCAAAACAGATACGGTTTACAACTAGATTCTTTTTATCCAATAAATATTATCAACCATCAGTATTTGGTCATACTGATGCTGCAGTATATGCTTGACTCGAACAGATAACCAATATAAATCTCTTAGATTTGGACGTGATCAAATGCCGTATTATGTTTTAGACCCTTATCTGAATAGAATTCAAGGTGGTCTACAGATTTCAACACTCTACAGCTTCTTTCTGGGAGATTAGGTACTTAAAATACTTTTTATATGACATAAACTATGGAAATTTCTTTTTTCTTTCGAAACCACCTACATAAATCCACTTGCGACTGAAAATGAGCTTCAAGAAAGACGTACACGTTGCAAATGATAAGGATGCAGCAACTACTCCTTTAAAAATTGCCACACTAAGAGGAGCTAACGTTCTCTACTTTTTCGCGTGTACTATTTTTCTTCTTTAAAATCGAGGATTTCGCCCTTTTATATTTTTTATATGACAAATTAACTAAAGTGGAACAAATTCAAGTTGAGAGAAAACGTTAATAATTTTCCCTCTTTTCATTAACTAATATATAAGGAAAGACGAAGATGCTTTCTTAGACTACACGGTCAAAAAATAATAAGGGTGATGACGCACAAAGCGGTTTCTGTCTACTTGTTTCCAATTCGGTAATTATACAATGCGCAATCGCACTCCGAGTGCTGTTTTATTGCTTCAAGTGGTTTCATATTTTAATGGATTAAATGCTGCAGTATCATTGATTTTATTTTAGCCACTTTTTAACTCCATCTTCCCCATGCAGTCTATGGTTTTATGATCTAACCTCCTCCTAAAATAACGTGATGACCTTTTTAATATTTTTGACCCTTTAGAAATGAAATGCTGTTTCTGTTTCTCAATTTTCTTGGTACTGTGCACTGTCTACGACGTGGCTAAAGATTGCTTCGATTTAAAATTGTTAGACGCGCCTAAACTACAAAAATTTTCATATGGTGTATGGACACATGGACAGCTTCAAAACTGTTAAATTAAATGTGGGCGTCAGAATATTTATAGGAGATGAAAAATTCTACAAAAAGACTTTCGACAATATTTAACTAACGGTTATATAAATACTTGCCCAACCATCAAATACTAAAAACGTAAAGAGCAATCATAGTAATAGTGCGTATTTTTCTTTAATACTTATTGTGACTTCGACAGAGTTGGACACACCGGTATTTTCTAAAAGATCGTCAATGGATCGACACAAAACCGCTATGTCTACTTCTTCAATTCGGCAGAAGTAAATCAGTATCACCATATTTCTTTTTGTCCCTTTACGCAATGGCAAGTTCTTATCTAATATTTCGGGAATAAAACAGTTGAAAATATTAAGTACGTACAATTGCGAGGGTAGACCACCCATTTTTACTCAGTAAATACAGTGTTTTTTCCAAAAACTATGGCAAACGTTGGAGATGGAATTTTTCAACACTATCCCTTTGAAAATAATTTTGCTTTACCACAATTTCAACTATAAAAACGTTGTGTAGTGCTTAGGTATGCATTTACTGCTTTTTTCAGTATTTGAGATAGAGAACGAAAATTCATTACAAAGGAAGTTGGTATTTTACATTTTTAAAGTACAAGCAAGTAACTGAGCAAAGATTGTAGTCCCATGGAGCTCATAAAAGGGACTTCAGTGAAACTTTGTAAATGAAGATTCATTTCTCTTTAAAAACAGTCTATGCAAAAAAAGAGAAATTACAAAATGGATTAATTTGGCATTTTTAGTAACACGAATTTATATGTGCTGTAATGATAAATCGTTATTATACTTTTTACATTTTTTATAAAAAGACGCAGGCAGCAATCCTTCTTAAATGTTCTAGATAACTTTGTTAACAAATAAAGAACATACCTAAGTTCATGTTTCTGTCACACACATTCGAAAATTGTTCATACGTAAGCTTGTTCACTTACATATCATCGTCATAAGGTCATCAGTCCTAAGACTGGTTGGACACGTACCTTCACTCTTTCCTATCCTGAGCTACACTTCGCATTTCCCTAAAACTAAAACAACCCACATCCTTAACTATTTGCGAGCAGTAATTTAATCTTGGTCTACCTCTACTTCTCTTACCTCCTGTTTCTACCTCTAATATGTCTCTAACTAGACCTGAGAAGGTGTTCTACGAACCTATCTTGCCTATTTTTATTGACTTCGATAGAGTCCCCTATTGTCCTATTGTCCTATTCTTTCTGATACCTTCTCTATCCCCGGTATCCTCATCATTCGCCTATAACACCACATTTCGAAGGCTTCTAACCTATTCTTTTCCGTCGCGCCCACCGTCCATGTTTCGCACCCATACAGCGCCGCATTCCAAACATACACCTTTAACAATCTATTTCGAATTTCTAAAGTAGCCTTTCGCGAGCATAGATGTGGCATCTTTTTATTGAAGGCTACTCGACCCTGCGCTATCCTCTGCTTTATATCCCTACTACTCCTTACATATGCCTCTATAAAATCCTCATAGATCACGTTAATTGAAAAAGATTCGATAATCAAAACCGCTGTCCCAAATATCTTCATTTTGCAGCGATTTAATTTAGCGCAAATAAAATAAAGTTCCATTGAAGTCTTAAAGGAGTTAAAGTTTAAATACCAAATATTATTTTTAACACTTGCCCGTTTTTTTTTTTTAATATTTGACTTACCTGCTTTTGTATTGCTCCGTTGCTAGTGACGTGGTAGCTAAAATTTGCTTTTGGATATTGTTACCGCCCTCTATCGCTAAGAATATCACGGAACCGATAAGGGTGTAACCGAATAAAAGTACGCAAATGCCTAAGTTAGTAACGAGTCCCGTCAATACTTGTTTCCGTTTCGATTTTTTCGAACCGAAGCATTTACACACTTTCTCGTCACATTTTGCGTTCTTTTGGTCTCTTTTGCCACCAACACCGGAATTTGATTGTTTCGACACAACCGAGTAAGTCTCGTAAGAATAATGCGATGCCTCCTTCTCCATTATTCAAAGAAAAATCACAAAACTAACTTGTAGATGACGTTGCCATTCTTATATTCATGTAAAATATTTTAAAGGTGTTCCTTTGCCAATGAAGACAATTTGACAGCACTTGGAGTAGACATTTCGTTGTTCCTGAAACAAAAAAGTATACTTCAGAAATCTGCTAGTTATTTTTAGTTACAAAAATTTTAAAGTTAAAGAATCTATGCCTAAACCACTGAAAATGCACAGCAGATGTAGAAATTGCGACTTGATATAACAGGGGGCATATTAGTTAATCACAACAATGGGTTTGTGTAATCAGATCCTTTTGAGTTTGGCTTTGGATTACATAATTACCATTATACAGGATGTAACAGAAATAAGTGCCGAATTTTGGAGGGTGTAAACAAGATGCAATAAACAATCGCAGCGTGTTTAGGGGCAAAAGAACGCGAAGCCGGTCCTGTGTGTGAATTGGTAACGTATGTTTATAATAGAAACAGAATAGCATAGTAGTAGGTACGATAAAAACTGTGCAGCCACATAGACGGAGATGTAAACATTGCCGATTTTATCGAACGTCTGCAATAAACAAATAAACATAAACAATTTAGTACTACACATAATGTTGAGACTATATAAATTAAATAAGTACATTATAGGCAACACTATGCAAATGTATCTAAGAAAACAAAAAGAAAAAGTTTGTAATGTTTTTGTTTTGTAATAATTGTAATTTAATTAAGGCAAATTTCCACACAATTGAGGTATTGCCAAGGTGCGTTACCTTTTTTCCGGGTGATTGTAAGTAAAGTTACCAAAAAGTCAAATAAGTCTTCAAAAATTTTACCATTTTGCTACTTGAAGCAAAGTCTGTAAACGACATCCTACACAGTACTTTTCTTTCAAAACCACCAACACAAGTCCACTGGTGGCTGAGAATGAAATTAAAGAACGACTTGTACACGCTGCAAATGATAAGGATGCAGCAACTGTTTCTCTAAAAATTGTCTCACTGAGAGGAGCCAATGATTTGTTTTTTCGCGTGTACTATTTTGGGAGATTTTCTTCCTTGAAATCGGGGATTTCGCCCTTATAGCAGCGATATGATTCAAACTCGTAAATACGTATCATGTCACATTATTGTAACAACCGTTTTACAGTGACTTATTGATTTTGTATTGCTAAATTAGTTAATAAACTGCACAAAGTTTACACGGCTATTAGAAGTTGATTGTTAACTTAAACAGTCTGATTCACACTTAATCTAATGCTACCAATAAACAGTACATGGGCAAAAAAATATATAACCAACAGTATATTGATGACAGTAATCACCATCTAACCGACATAAAGAAGTCACTTTTATGCTCGCGAACGGTTAATTCAGAAATTCAAAAAAGGTTATTAAGTGTGTATGTTTGGAGTGCGGCACTGTGCGGGTGCGAAACATGGACGGTGGGCATGGCGGAAAAAAAAAGACTGGAAGCGTTCGAAATGTGGTGTTACAGGCGAAAGATGAGGATTCCGTGGATCGAAAAGGTTAGAAATGAGGAGGTATTAGAAAGAATAGAACAACAGATGTCACTATGGAAGTCAATGAGTAATAGGCGAAATAGGTTGGTAGGACACCTTCTCAGTGAATGAAGGGCTAATTAGAGACATTACAGAAATAGAGGAAAAAAAACTTTCGAGTGTTTCATTCCCACCAGCCAGTAATGCTGATGGGCGGGCAGTCCCTCCGGACTACGCCGGAAGGTAGGGCGGAAGGCCCTCTTCAGTCTGCTTTCAAGAACCGTGGGAATGGGTGGGCGGTGGTTCGGGTGAGAAAGATGAGACGGACGGAATGAAGACAGAAGAAACTGAAAGATTATCTGTGGAATATTACTGCCTCAGCATTTGCCTAGATGATCCAAGGAAACCTTAGAAAAACTTGGACCGAGGCAGACGGACCCGGAATCGAACCGGCGTACTCCCGAATGCTAAGCAATGGTCTAAACCTCTAGGCCATGCCGCTCGGTGAAACAGAGGAAGAAAGGTAGACCTAAATTAGATAACTGTTCACATATAGTTAGGGATGTTCTAGTTTTAAGGAAATGCGAAGATTAGCTCAGGATAGAGAAAAGTGGAGGTGCGTGTCCAATTAGTTTTAGGACTGATGACCTTATGATGATGATGAATGCAGTTTAATGCTAATATTACGGGTATTGCACAATTGAAAGGATCTAGATATTTTAGAAACACAAATCGCTATCTCTCTGATTGGGGAACCATAAAATGGGAAGGGAGATTTTACATTGGAAATAGTGAATCCTTCTGGTCCTAATTACTGTCCACTGATGTAGAATATTCTGTTATTTGTTTTTTCGTATTTTGATAATATCCAATATATCTTAAATCCTAAATAGAATTTGTTAATTTTAGGCCAACACATTATTGGAACACTTTCACAAAATTTTTAAAAAGTAGTAGTTTATACGTTTTTTCCAAAAAAGACAATAAATACATACATTTAACTTGTCAAGATCTCCTAGTTTGAAAAGAAGCGCATAAGGAAGTAAAGCTTGAAAAAAAAAATGAAATGTCGGCAAAGTGGTTGTCGGGGGAATGCTTATCGGCGAACTTCTTTGATGGCGAAATGGGCAAAAGCGAGCTGGTGTTTTAATAATAGTACCTAGATAATTTTTGTCTTTTACGATAACATAAACTAGCAAGTTTTAATACCGTTATAAATTGTAGCGAGCGGGGCCTTGCAATATGCACACACTTTTCACATCATTTAGCTCGTGAAGCACCGTAAAATACAAATTATTATTATGTGTTTGCAGTTCCATATGCAAATATAGACAATAACATATTTATAAAATTATAATATTTTATTTTCGGTTGCTCGAACTGAAAACACATCAAAGTAATTATTGTTGGCCATTGTCAATGGCTCTTCAATAAATTCAGTGTTTAAACAAATCGATGTTCACGTCGTTAAATAAACAAAGAGTATATTCAATTGATTAATTAAATGTTAACGTAATATAGATAGGTATCGGTTTATGTTTCATTTAAACGCAACTTTCAATTGGTAGATGTCTGAGCACAGTAATTGTACTAAAAACTCATCATTATTATCATCAAGTACCTAGAAAAACTAATCATTGTTACCGTCAGTCTTAAGACTGGTTGGACAAGCACTTCTAGTCTTTCCTGTCCTAAGTTAATCTTCGCTTTCTGCTCCTCTCATCTGCTGTTTCTGCTTCTAGTATGTCTCTAACTAGCCATTTATGCTTAGGAAGGTATTCTATAAATCTACCTTGCCTTATTCTTATTGACTTTCATATAACCCTCAGTTCTTCTACTCTTCTTAATTGAGAACTGATCAGTCATCATCATAAGGTCGTCAATCCGTCAAGACTGGTTGGACACGCCCCTCCACTCTTTCATATCCAGAGCTAATTTTCGCATTTACCTAAAACTAGAACAACCCACATCGTTAACTATTTGCGAACAGTAATCTAATCTAGGTCTACGTCTACCCCTCCTAACTCCCGTTTCTGCCTCTAATATGTCTCTGACTAGACCTTCATGTCTGAGAAGGTGTCTTACTAACCTATCTCGCCTATTTCTTATTGACTTGCACAGAGTCCCCGTTCTTCTATTACTTCTAATATCTCTTCATTTCCAACCTTCTCTATCCACGGTATCCTCATCATTCGCCTGTAACACCACATTTCGAACGATTATAACGTCACATGGTTTGCAACGTAAATACTGTTTTTCCTCTTTCTATCCAAGCGGCATGGCCTAGAGGTTTAGACCGTTGTTTAGTATTCGGGAGGACGCCGGTTCGATTCCAGGTCCGTCTGCCTTGGTTTTTTCTGTGGTTTCCTTGGATCACTTAGGCAAATGCTGGGGCAGTAATATTCCACAGATAATCTTTCATTCTCTTCTGTCTTCATTTCGTCCGTCTCAACTTTCTCATCACCCACCCATTCCCACGATTCCTGAAGGCAGGCTGAAGAGGGCCTTTCGCCCTACCTTCCGACGTAGTCCGGAGGGACTGCCCGCCAACCAGCACTAGTGGCTGGTGGGAATTAAACACCCAAAAGTTTTTATATGAAATAGCGCCATGGAATATTTGGAAATGACCAAAATGCTGAAAACCAAAAAATTTCTGAATCTGAAGTAGTTAAACGATAACAAAAAGCGCCATTTTCCTTTTACGGACCCCTGATGTATGCTCATTTCGCAATTGCTTTTTTGTTAAGACGAGTTTGATATAACAACGTTGACTTCTTATTTTGTATTTGCGTTAATTTTAAGTATGGTCTCTTTCAAAGGAATGCTACCTCAACAAGCATCGTAAAATTTTATTACAGGAGCGTTTTGAGCATGTTGTCCAATGGTATAATTAAACTTTTGTGAACATTTCTTTTTACGATACTTGCGATAGACAATTTATTCAAATTGTTATAAGTCAATGCTCTATTTGAAACTTTTTTCAGATATCTTCCATTGACGATGAAAGGGGATGGAGATATCGACAGTTTCTTTGAAAACAACTGACTGAAGAGTCAAAATCAAAAGTTCCTGAAAACATTCTCACCCTCTCAAATGAAAGGAGAAATGGGAGAAATAGATAAGGATTCTAAGTTGGTTGCGGGAGTCTAAAAACAAAAAGCGGTTACAGCTTGCAATTCCCAAAATAAAATTATTGCTTCTATATTACTTGATTTGGTTTTCAATACACGAAGGAACGACGAATTCGGTTGTGACAAAATTCAATTTAACAATACGACGAGCAGGCAGTGTGCTGTAAAAAATGTATAAGCGAATATTGTGAGAGAGATCGGAAACAATCTAATAAATGAAGACTGGCGTAGGGACGTGTACCAGGAATCATTGAGTAGGAAACCGCAAGAAAATACAGTGTTAGAGAACAACAGTTACCGACTATAGCTGACAGTTTAAGTTCCAAAGATAGTCTAGTACCAGAGGCTAAAATGGAAACTAGCATCGCTGACAACTGGAGAACGTAAAATAGATAATTGGATTTCGTTGAGTACCTACCAGAAATATTATTGATTATTAAAATAATTCGAAGTGGTCTGTATTCTGTCGAAACTGCCAGACGCGGATCGCGATTTCGATCTTTTTGGATCTCATCAGCGCGTCGCAGACAGCTCCGACAGAACACAGACCAACTTTTACCTGCTGTCTTAACAGCGCGTTTTAGAAAATACCACAAATGGCGCGGTAAACGCCATCTGTAGTACGATGCTACATTTTAGGATTACGTATGCTCCAACAAGGTCCATTTAAATATATGGATATCTACTTGCTGAAACGAATCCCGGCGTAGCTAACCTCAACGTGATAGGCACGTTACCATAATCGAATAAAATAATTCGAAGTGGTCTGTATTCTGTCGAAACTGCCAGACGCGGATCGCGATTTCGATCTTTTTGGATCTCATCAGCGCGTCGCAGGCAGCTCCGACAGAACACAGACCAACTTTTACCTGCTGTCTTAACAACGCGTTTTAGAAAATACCACAAATGGCGCGGTAAACGCCATCTGTAGTACGTAATCCTAAAATGTAGCATCGTGCTACAGATGGCGTTCACTGTGCCGTTTGTAGTATTTTCTGAAACGCATTATTGATTATTATATGAATGAATAAAAATAAACGTCGAAATCTTTGCCTTCTACAGAGTAACCGCTAAGAAATTGTGATACATTATCTTGGTTTGGCGTTGTTTAGTGAGAAGCGTTATTTAATGAAACGTACAATTAACTATAAAGATATAATTTTTATATGATAAATAAGTAGTAGCTCAGGTTGACAGGTTGATTACTGAATAAGTTATCATAGGACTGTAGAGGAACTGATTGTAGTTTTAAAGGTAAAGTATTAGGAAGTCTGAAAAGGAGGTGTTAATTGCTAGAAAGAAAAATGAGGGAGGACCTAGAAGTGGCTAAAATAAAGATAAACTCTAGAATAACATTTACTTAGAAATACAGCGAAAGGCCATAGACCCAAAAGTACCAAAGTAACCAATCATAAACATGTATTTAAGAAAAAGTAAGAATGTTAGACGTCATGCGGTTGGCAACTGAAACTGAAACGTTATTAGAAATTGAAATAAATGTAAAGGAGACTGTGCTGTAATGATAAACAAAAAGGAAAGGTCTTACAAACAACTAACCACAACAGTTTAAAAAAACGCGGATACGTGTTTCGCTCACTTTAAACTGTTGTAATTACTTGGGGTAAGACCTTTCTTTTTTGTTTATTAGGGATTATTGGAAAGTACAGGTTTTCAGTGAAGTATAGAAATGTGAACAAAAGAAATTACTTTAGAATATAGAACAGTAATAAAAGAACAAAAGATAGGAATGTTGTTGTAAGAATGTGCATATTTACGACTAACCAGAATCGGGAAATTTATCTGAGCATATTCAAAAGGATTGTCTACAAAATTGAACATACATACATAAATACAAAATTTAACATTACACGTACACAAAAACATATACAAAATATAATCAAAATATTATGAAAGATAATACGCCACATTGGTATACGTAAGGTATCTACCATAATTTTCTACTAATGCTAATAAGTTAATACGTAGAATTTTTTTTAAATATCTAAGCTAATACTTATAACTCGATTAGTACCTAGATCATAAATAGTCCGATTAAATTCGGTTTAAAAGAGGATCAAGAAATCATTCAAATTCTGTAATTCGAAATTTTTGTTAATTTATTTATTTATTTTCAGAAATAATTTTCGCTATAGTTTTTGGCAAGTCTAATTTGATTTCAATCTATTTCTTGTTTGTTCATCGGTAGTATATTTTATTTCTAAGCCTGTTAGTTCCTGCTGGACACATAATTCCTTTAGGTGAAAGAAAGCAGGCATCGGATTAGTGCAGTTCAAGCGACGATGTATTTTCGAAAGCTTTTCAGTGTTTCTTAATTAATCGAAAGCATCCAAACATTTCATGATGCTGGGCACTTAGTTCTTCTTCCTATCTTCCTTTCTGTTTCCGCTCTAGTTTTGTACACTCGACAGATTCCAAGAGAACGTAATGAAGTAATTGTCCTTTTTTTTTGGATAAACATTTTAATTAGTACCAGTTTGTTGAGTAAAATTCGAATACTCGTTAACGTTCCGAGCTTAATGAGGTAATTTAACGATCTTTTGGGAGGATTTTACGCGAACCATTTGAAGCCAATGTAAATACTGTACATCCGCATGCATTTATTTTGAAAATAATGAATCGTTCGTCATTTTCAACATCATTAGCAAATGGTTTATTTGATATTAAAATTTCGAATACAAACATGATGTATGTATATTTCTATAGGCACGTTTTCGTCGTTTATTGAATAGGCTTTTAACCGCTTTCAGTCACATAAATTCATCCTTCATGTTAGTGCATTCTCAATCAAGGGATTCAATTCAATTATTCAATTTGCTTTGAAGAGACAGAGCGGGAGTAATTTCAAATATTACATTAATTGACCCAGTATATAAAATAATACGAAATGGTTTCCTATGTACCTTATCTTGTATGGGACCTCTCTTTATAATATAGCCAGAAATGAAATTATCATCGTCATGGATCTGCCAGTCTGCCAGCTGGTTGAACACGCACCTTCACTCTTTTCTATCTTAAAAAAATTAAAACATCTAACATCCCCAACTACTTATTACTCCTGTTTCTGCGACTAATAGCTTCTCATATCTCAGAAGTTCTTCATGTCTCTCCCTTTGTTTCGATTTGTTCACCCCTCCTTTTATACCTATTCATTCCTAACCTTTTCTATCCAAGGTACTTTCAACTTTCGCCTACAACTCCATATCATAAATCTTAAATATTTCCAATTTTTTCTTCTGCGCTTTGCATTTCAAACGTACACTTTTAAAAATATTTTTTAAATCTGTAAATTAACTGTTCGGGTGCGAAACATGAATGGCGGGTGCGGCGGAAAAGAAAAGGTTAGAAGCGTTCGAAATGTGATATTATAGGCGGATGATGAGTATAACGTGGGTAGAAAAGGTTAGAAATGAAGAGGCATTAGAAAGAATAGGGGACTGAATGGAAGTCAATAAGAAATAGGCGAGATAGGTTGGTAGAACACCTTCTCATGCATGAAGGTCTAGTCAGAGACATATTAAGGCAGAAACAGTAGTTAGGAGGAGGAACAAGCTTTTGCGTTTGGGTTTTAATGTTGATGAGCTTTTAGTCCCTCTGACATAAGTCTAGTGCAAAGTCGGAGGGTATAGTGGAACGCCCTCTTCAATCTGTTCTTAAAAATGTGGATTGGAAGATAGTGACGAAGCAAATTCGAAGACAATGAAAGGGTGAAAATATATCGGCAATGAAAGATGGGTACATTCCAATGGGTAACTCTCATTCGTAACATCTAGTTTTCTTCAAAATTTTACTCCTCATGGTACACGCTCAGGCACCACATACAAATGAAAAAATCAGAAAGTACTCCTTTAGTCATAACTTTTTCACCATGTTATGATTTTGGATATTAGAATGATGGATTCGTTCTCCAATGTGCAGCTAAAAGTCCTTCAAGAATTTTTAAACTTTTAAAGCGTCATATTTGTGATGGTTTCGAACTTCTCTATGTTTGTTGGATTTCAATATTAAGATTTCGTTGATTTTATTTGATGACAGTGGATGTCAGAAATAGTTTTAGCGATAAATCAGAGAGAATCCGTTATTCTTAATTTAGAAACATACGAACAGAAATTAAAAAAAAAATGTTTCCCATAGTTCTTAGGCCACCCTAATAATTAATAAAAATCCTGCAAAATGCTCCTTGGACTCTCCGTTGTGTGAGATACAAGTTTATGCGGTCTCTTTGACAAGTTGCGGTGTCAGAAAATCGTCCTGCAAAACGGTCCAACTTCCATGTAGTTTGACAAGAGATAGTTGGCCTTTGAGGTCTAGTTCAACGAAATGTTAAGTCCATTTGTTAGACCATCTGTTGCCGAACTGTCGCATTCGCCTGCTACAACTCGTTCACGTTCCCGTTGGCGTTCATGTTTGCCCTCATACGTTCCCCTGTACGTACGTTTGACCGTTTTCCACTGTCTGTAAATTTACATGTTTGACGACCCATCCTCCGCAGACTACCACTGCTCTTGGCAGATCGTTTATTTGTTACAACACGAAGTGGAAGGTTCATGCGAAGCGACGCACAGACGTCAGTTATCCTTGTTAAATTACTGGAATGTTGTGTTAACATACGTACCTACATTCTTCTAAAAGTCTTTCATGCACTCGCACAATTCTTAAGCAGTGAACAGAAACTGAAAAGCAATTTCATTCTGAATTTATGACATTTGTGTTATGAATTTTCACATAAATATTTAGTAGTTACTGCTATTAAACGTGAAGGGTTTCATAATCGAAGAAGGAAATTCGAAGTGGTTAGTATTCTGTCGAAACTGCCAAACGCGGATGGTGATTTCGATCTTGTTAGATCTCATTAGCGCGTCACAGACAGTTTCGACAGAACAGAGGCCAACTTTACCTACTGCCTTAACACAGCGCGTTTTATGAAATCCTACAAATGACATGGTAAACGCCATCTACATTGGGTCGAATTCAATATGCCTAACAAGGTCCACTTAAATAGATGGATATCTACTTGCTGAACTGAATCCATGAGAAACTGTTTGTGACGCGCTGATAAAATCCAACAGGATCGAAATCGCAATCCGCGCTGGCAGTTTCGACAGAATACTGACCACTTCGAATTTCTTTGTTTGATTATGGTAACGTGCCTATCAAGTAGTGGTGAGCTACGCCTGGATTTAGTTCAGCAAGTACATATCCATTTATTTAAATTGACCTTGTTGAGCATATTGAATTCCACCAACTGTAGCATTGTATTACAGATGGCGTTTATCACGCCATTTGTAGGATTTCATAAGGGTTTCATATAGTTTAATTTCTTATCTGTATTCTATAAAATGTTATAGATAAGCTACGCCTAATATCTTTCAATTATTTATGCACTTCTAGTTCCATTTGATTATGATAAATGCCTCATTTCTATAGGTAAGTATTCTCTTAAAGTTTGTTTCTTGACGAAGCGAATAAAACCAATATATTATTACAATAAGCCTGATTTGAATAATTTAATGATAATAAATAAACTGCGATATGTACAAACCATGGACTAACATGTAACTGATTCATCATGCTAAAAACTGCAAATATGATGAAAACCCGATCCAATGGGACTTAGATGTTGACGAAACTCTTGTGCAAACTAGGGTGGGTCGGCTTGCGAGTTTCGATAATTTAGGGAGCCGGACTATAGGTTCAACCATAATGGAGGGGTTCTTAAAGAGAAACCAGACTAAAAGAAGTCTCTGAAAGAGGGCAGCAACTCTTTCAGTACTCAGGGTGGCAGAGATCACAAGGATTAGTATGCACAATACTGCGATGTGGAAGGCAACGGAAAACCACCACATTAGGATATCCCAAGTAAAACGTATCAGACATATGAAATGATGGCGTCCTCTGGGGTAAAGCACTCCGGACGTAAACTAGTCCGGACGGGGACTACCTCGGGGGATGTTATCAATAAGTGCAATAGGGTTAAATGCAATATTTCACGAGTCGGAGCGTGATATGTTAATACAATGAGACGAGTAGGGAAATCAGAAAATTTAACAAAGGACTCTATGGAAGTCAATCAAAAATAAGCGAGATAGGTTGATAGGACACCTTCTCATGCATGAACGTATAATCAGAGACATATTAGAGGCAGAAACAGGAGAAGCAAACCTATATTAGATTAGTGTTGGCAAATAGTTAAGGATGTGGGTTGTTCTAGTTTTAGGGAAATGCGAAGATTAGCTCAGGATAGAAAAGAGTGGAGGTACGTGTCCAACCAGTCTTAGGACTGACGACCTTATGATGATGATGATGATAATGAATACCCACCCCCATTAGCCTGTTAACGCAGGCCGCTAGGGAAAAGTCACGAACAAGGTCTGCTACGATTTACGAGAAACGTAATTAAAGCATGATCCGCGCATTTGATTTCTTGTTATCGATATAATAAACTTTATTTTAATAAAATGCTTTGTAGAACTGTACAAAAGAATAATTTCAAGGACCTAAATTAGAAAAGATATTTATCTGCTCATAATAACATATATAATCCTTGAATCCTCACTTTGAAGTCCATCCTTCTAGTGACGTTAGAGCTGTCACCCTCTGTAAACTAATATTAATAGAGACAATGCAAATATTGTATTTCTATAAACACCCTCAGAAGTTTTATTTTTTTGTGAAACAATTTTTCTGGAACATGCATTTTACGTTGTTTTGCTCTGACTTCACGTAACAATTTTTACAAGGCGATGCCACATTGCGTTTTGATATTTATTAATTTTTCGGAAGTCAACGAGCTGAAACGTGCCACATTTAAAACCATTCTTTACGTTCTCTTGCCAACAATAATACGGATATAATCTGTCTCTCACGGCGGAAGATTTGTGTAGCTCCAGAACGTTGCATTAGAGTTGGCGTTTCATTATTCTTCGTCTTCGTTGTTCTCGGAAAATCGATGGCTCAACGGTCGGAGACAGAGGTTCGAATGTAATCAACCGGAAAAGTGTTTTTTGGATTATTCCCTCCATCCGTACGCCAAAATAAAAGATGTAAACACTTAAAACTTCCGAGTTTAGCCGCAACAACGAACGTACCATGTTATTTACAATTTGATCAACGGATTTAGGTCGCGTATGGACTTAGAAAGCACCGCAATCACAATACTTTGTTCACGTATTTTAAATTAAATGTAAACTCTATCGAATTATATTAAAAAATACCCGGGTATCTACTTAACCCTCCCAAGTATTTTTCCCCGTAACTTTTGCAGTTAAAAGAGCAGAAAAAAGAAATTGTCGGAGACTTAATGACTTCTCCTTTGGTAATGTCCCAAATTAAAGAGTAGCCAACTAAACTTTGTTACAGCGAAGAAACGAAATCGGCTTCTATTTGATGAAAGTTAAAATCCATGGTAGATTTTAGAATATAATTTAATAAATAGCAATTGTTTTGGTATCGCATTAGCATCATTAGCTGAATAATAATGGAACCCACAGCTACTAGAGAAGAAGATTACCAAAGTGTAACAAAGCATGACAATAAATGTAAAAATAACAAAAAAGTAAAGTACTAATGGAAAGCAATAAAAAGATTAAATTTTAATTAACTGATGGAAAAAGAAAGGCGTATTGGGATCCGTCAAATGGGAGGAGCCTAAAAACATGGCGCCGATAAGGGAAAATTTATCGTAGTTCCTATAGTGTACCGTGCAATTTCTGTTTTTAAATTACGATAAAATGATAAGTATTGACACAATATGTGATTGGGCTGACACAAAGCCTCGGAAAGGAAATTTCGTTGAAGGTGAGCGTGTTTTTAATGCCAATCACATTGTAAAATTCGGAAATAACAAATTCCGTCAAGTTTACTGCCTACTTTTTACAAACTTCGGATTTAAAAAGTGATTCACGTTATGTAATTGGTGAGGTGATTCTGGGTGATTTAAGCAATATCATATCAATGTCTTGCACGTGCAAAGCCGATTTAAGAGAACGTTGCAAACACATTATTGCAACTTTGTTGTAGGTTCTTAACCTCAAAATACTTATATCGTATCATTAGAATTGTGTTAAATCAATTACACAGGAATAAATAATTTCTCACTTTATAATTTTAGTATGATTCTAGTTTTAAATATTAAGGTTATGGCTGATGGTAAATACTTGCTGAAATATAATCATGTGCATTAAAATGACGTGAACAAATTTTTATTCCGGAATTCACTTCTTTGATACCTACTGCTTTCATCCAAGCTTCTATTAGTTTACTTTTTTCTCTAATTTTCCGAATATATTTTTTACATATATAAAACGGTTAGTTTTTATTGGAAAGTAGTTAATGTAGGTGAAGAGTGAAGATCTATGTCTGAAGTGCTATTGCAGCTTTTCACTGAACATATTAACTTTTTATTTAATTTAACTTAAGAAGAAAACTTCGTCGACTCCATCATCAAAAAAATTTTTACTTTTTTAACGTGTTTTATTATTTTAATAAACAATTTTACAATTTGCGTGCACAGTTCCTATTTAAATTTTTCCCTCATTCGAGTTATAAATTTTGCCACCAGATGGTGTATGCCCATTTGACGGATCCCAATAGTGAGGAGGAGTATATATAGTGCAGAACATGGACGGTGGGCACAACGGAGAAGAAAATGTTGCAAGTGTTCGAAATATGATGTACGATACCGTAGATGGAGAAGGTTAGAAATCAGGATGTATTAAATAGTAGAACAAGAGATCGCTATGGAAGTCAATAAGGAATAGGCGAGATAGGTTGTTAGGATACCTTCTCAGACATGAAGAGATAATCAGAGGCATATTACAAACAGAAACAGGAGATAACAGGAGTAGAGCTAAGCCTAGATTAGATTACAGCTCACAAATAGATAAGGACGTTGGATGTTCTAGTTTTAAAGAAATGCGAAGATTAGCTCCGGATAGGAAAAAGTGGAGGTACGCATCCAATCAGTCTTAGGACTGATGGCCTTATGATGATGGTGATAATGATGAATTGACAGTGGAAGCTGAGACGTGTTGAAATGAATTATTATCCATACTAGACTGAATTGAAAACCTGTTGTTTCGCTCCTCGCTTTACATTTTAAATGGAACCTCTATTTTTTAATTCCGGCAATTGCAATATAATTTGTAAAGTTTGCAATTAGCCCCCCCCCCATATGATCATACACTCAGCAGATACCTACTCGAAGAAAATACCAGTCGATTTTTATTTCCCATTGAAACCATTACTTCAAATTCAGCGTTCTTGAACTTGTTTCTGTTTATTTCAGGAAATCTCTTATTAGGTACTAACTTTTACATTGAATTCCTAAATTAGCCTTCGGAAACTTTACAATAAAATTTTCTGTTATAATATTCATCCAGTTGCTTTAAAATGTAATCCATCATTCTGTTTATTAAGCAGAAAGAAGAATGGATCGTTCAGGAATCATTCCTATATGATTGATTTAAGTTTCTTATACTAAAACTAGATAAAACGTCTTCACATTTGATGAGTTATTGGTTTACCAATAGTTTTTTCATAAAAATACTGGATTTAACTTTCGATACGTAATTAGTATTTAACAAGTGAACTAGATGACTGCAAAAATATCTCGTAAAATAGCACGTTTCCGCACAGGTTCATGCTAATTTTATTTATTATACGTTTGTTTATGAGATAAATCTGCACACAGAGTTTGTATTTCGCGAAGTCTACGTATAAAACTAATGACTTTCTAAATATAAGGCTCAGAAAACTCGAACATTGCGCTGCATTGGTTTCCACACCATC
Organism: Agrilus planipennis; assembly: GCF_000699045.2. NCBI lineage: Eukaryota > Metazoa > Arthropoda > Insecta > Coleoptera > Buprestidae > Agrilus > Agrilus planipennis. The sequence continues at coordinate 38,610 of NW_020438964.1, forward strand.
TTTGAATTAGAATGTAAGGCGCGATTCGTTCTACGTGCTATCTCTTGTAGGCCTAATAGGTGGGAATAAGTTATGCCACAATTATTGTCTATGTTTTCTCATTTCTTCTTCTTCTTCTTCTTCTTCCATATTTTCAAATGAGGTTGCCTTCATCATCGTTGAACCCAGATTCAACGTTTTTTAGTACTGAAATAAGACTGGCCCCTTCAAGAGTCATATATACACTACGAAACATGGTAATCCTACTTTTCTGCATAAGTTGATGTTATAAATCTTTGTCTAATTCAGGGTGTGTTAGAGGATAAAACTCAGCTGGGAAGAGACTTAGACTTAGCAATGGGATTGGACTTTAAGCCAGTCGTGTCTCAATACGGTACGCGAGGATGCAATTACTGTAACCATGATGAAGCCGATTTCATTAAACTCCGCTGGGAAAAGACTTACACCTTTAGAAATGGGATTGGACTTTAAGCCAGTCGTGTCTCAATACGGTACCCGAGGATGCAATTACTGGAACGATGATGAAGCCGATTTCATTAAACTCCGCTGGGAAAAGACTTACACCTT
>NW_020438964.1:40436-61621 GCF_000699045.2 Agrilus planipennis
GTCTGATTCCCTTCCTAATATTTGCTTCTCTACGCTGCAACCCCGTCTCTATAATTGCCTGTTGCTCTTTATACAAACTAAGTATCACTCTTCATTACATTTTGGGCTTTCAAGGTATATGGAGCAACAATGTAGTTTTTCGAAATAGCTTTTCACTTCAGTTTTTAACAGTTTAAAAATTTATTTTTTACTTTTTAGTTCATTTAAAAGTAAATGTTCTTATTTTTTAAAAATTATCTTATTTTCTGTTTCTAATTAATACTTTTATATTAATATTTAGAAGGACTATATAAGTTTGAAAAGTTTTTTATTTGAAGTTCTTTGCGGTCTATGGAGTCAAATGATTCAGAAAACTAAGACCGTCGGATGGCAAAATTTGCAGACGTGCAGTTCCAAGTATAATATCAAAAAGGTTTTACCTAACGACAATAATTAATTTCCATTTTAATATCGTGTCTCCGGTGTAAATCCAATTTGAAATTTGACAACGTTGCATTTTGATCCGGTCATTACTAACGTTCAGTAATTATGTTGCATTTCATTAGACTTACGTGTCATTTTCGCGTCATATTTCGATCCCATCACCCACGCCGCCCTTTAACCGCCGCCCTCGCGGCGCATTCCGCTTGGAGGATTTCTCGAGAACGTCTGCACCTGATCCTCAACTCGTTAGTAAAAAGGAAACATCGATAGAAAATTGAGTTTCCAAACGACCCGAGCTTAACACAGCTCTTTCCCGCAAACTAAATTAGAACCCCAGTTAGATACTTGCCTCCCGAACAAACTGAACAAAATCATTGACGTCGGCGTCAGTATCCGGTTACTAGTTAAGAATTTCCGCCGAGAGAAAACACTTAATTAATAATTTATCGATCGAAACTCACGAACAGAAAACTAAAAAAAAATATGCGCATAGAAGAAGTGTTATCTATTCTTAGCGCTGTGGATGTATATGCCAAAGTTTGCCTGTAAAATTTGTCATTTAGAAGAAGATTTTGATACGCTCTGGGAATAATTACACATTCAATAAAAAAGAAACCACTCGCAAACGGTTAATTTGGAAATTCGAAAAAGATTGTTTGGAGCGTGGTGCTGTACGGGTGTGAAAACTGGACGCGGCGGAAAATAAGTTTAAAAGGGTTGCAAATGTGATGTTACAGGCAAATGATTAGGATACAGTGGGTAGAAAAGGTTAGAAATGAAGAGGTATTAGAAAGAATAGAAGAACAGAGGACCTTAAGGAAGTCAACAAGAAATAGGTGAGATAGGTTCGTAAGACACCTTCTCAGGCATATAGGGCTAGTCAGAGACATATTAGGGGCAGAAATATAGGAGTTAAGAGGAGTACAGGTAGACCTAGATTAGATTACTGTTCACAAATAGTTAAGAATGTGGGATGTTCTAGTTTTAGGGAAAGGGTAAACTACTACATGCAAGCCATCATCATTCCCGGACAAGATGGTCTTCTACTTTTGCAAATTTTAATTTCGCCCCAGGTACATCATTTTCTGTTGATTCCATTTTAATTAGGTAATGTTTAACGTTATTGTCAAAAGGGAATTCAAAACATCTGTACCCCCCTACCAGTGTACCCTTCAGCGCATCTTTCTTTAATCTTCGGAGAAAAAAGGTTAATTGACGGTAAGTCGCCTCGTTCTTATTTTTCGCTGAAAATGAACGTTAGTGCTATTATATCATATCAGTATTGAAAATACCACTTGTGTCGTATATATGGGATCTATCTCATGAAAAATAAAATGGTCGAACGATAGATCTGGCAGTTGATGGGGGTTGATGGTCGAAGACAGCTAGTCCTCTTGCTCCAGGTCATAACTAAATGTCAATAAATACATAAAGTATAAATATTCGATGAATGATTGAAAAATGATGTTCATGTGTTGAGCCTAAACCCTAACAACGGTGCGATCTAGACTCATTTAGATTTTTACTGTACATCGTTAATTTGATTAATGGAAATTCCTGAAAAAAGACATCTGATTACCACCATCACCTACTACTTTAACACTGCTTCACGCTATAACGAGCCGAGTCGCTTTTCGCCACACGATTAAGAGGTTTTGAACACCGACTCACAAGGAATATTATAGAAATTTCGACTTGACGCTAACAGCGTAAATATGTGAAATTCACATAAAATGCAATTTACTAATGAATTATTACAGTCCATTCATATTCTGCATACAATTTGAATTGAATGCGATATACAGAAATACAGCGACTCTACCTTTTTTCGAAAAATCGTTCCATCTATTGGCATTTTGTGGAGTATGGAAATCAATAAGTTTGAAAACAGGAGGAAAATATACATTAACGTTGAGATGAAGAATCCAATAAAGCTTTCGCGGAAATTCACTTTCACAAAAAATTTTTAGTTATTTATAACTTCTAAATAACTAAAAGGCACAAACTCTGATTTGAATCGCTAGAGGATATTGTAAAGAAATTTTTGTCATTCTGATGGTTCAAAGAATGATTTCTCAATAATAGTATTTAGGCTGTACGCGTCCTTTTCTTCTTCTAAAAGTAAAAATACCGATTAAATGTAACTTTTGACTGATTTAATCTTCCTCAAACCTTCGACGTAAACGTCGAAAATAAAATGATTTGAATAAAAAACTCAAATAATTTAGGTTTGAAAGGTTCTTTAATTGACTAAACATTGACTCCAAATAGAACCTACCTTGATAAAGATTCCCAACTATAGGAGAAACGTTGGTGTTGGTTCTACACGTGAATATAAACCTTTCAGACCTTAATTGCCTACAGTCTTATTCATATCCAAACTAAGGGAAAGAAATAGAGAATAATGAAATGATATATTTGATCTATTCTAGAAGCCACTGAAATGGGGTGGTCAAAACTGAATTACTCTGTACTTATTTATGCAATAAACAAATCAGGGTAATGTAAATTAACCATATACTGATTATTCAATATTTTTTTGCCAATTTCTTTTTTCTTTTCAACGTTAATTTGCACCTTTTGAAGGTTACATTATGGTTGGTTGTCCTGACTGTCTAGTCAGACCCTGTAACGAATGAAGCAGATCTCTTCGGTTGTTATGTCGCGGTTGTGCAGTTTAAAGGGTTGTTGAAAGAGGGCGCTATGAAAGATGTCCATCATTCAGTCACCAAGGTCTTTCTCCGACAGTCAATAGACATATCTAAACACCTGGTCCCGTTTCCTTACTTGTGATTTCAGCATTGAGTGATTTGAGAAACTCGAGGTTCATTTTCAACCCCGATAAGTATGAAAGACCAAGGAACCGAAGATTTTAGTACAGTAATGGTATTCGTCTTCCATTTTTGTTAAAAAAAACTCACGATCTAGATTGGTAGGCTTGTTTGATACATCTAGATTTCATCAAATTGAGTTTTTTGGCGTTTGACACTGCAAGTCAGTAGATAAAGAATTTCTAAACAATGGTCGAAGCAATCAGTTGATTTAGACCACGTTCTCTCACTAGATCTGAAGATTGACTTTTTCAAGCTAAAAGCGATGGAGCATGCAAGTACTATTAATAAAATGTTTTAAAATCTTTTGAAATTGATAAAATTGTGAGAGTATCCGGTTCCAGAAAACAACGGATACTAACATGTATCTATTGCTAAAATGTACTTTTCGAAAACAGAGAGAGTCGATTCAATTTGTAAAGTACGTTATGCTAAATGCTGCATCAATTATCAGATAGTAAACGAAATTACTCAACTTAAAATTAAACGTAGTATGCGAGAGAACGTAGAAACTGGAAGAAGTCTATAATAAATTATTTCCCGGATTTAAATCGTGCACAACTGTCTGACAATTAATACAACAATTTTTAACCGTTACAAATGCCTGTTGTTTCTCTCTCTACTTTTGAAATGAAGCAAAAACGGGAAATGGGCACAATTCGTTACAGCTGGAAAATACAATCTGTTCTTAAGTCATATCTCAAAAATAAACCGGATGGAAATTAAATTCTTCAAATTTAAATGTAGGTCTTTGCTTGTTTTCAGCTTTTCATACCTCAAAATTAAAAACCGAAATTCTTAAAGAGCATTCTTTATCCGTTCGACCAATGAACCGAAAGGGTACTTTCCGTTAACTTAGATTCATGAAATATCAGCATAAAGGAAGGTCTTACAGCAGAAGAAAAGTAGTAATTTCTAATTCTAAGCAAAGGTTTTACGCAAACAAAATTAATTTCTCTGAATTTTATGTACAACTGACTGACTGACGACTTTATTATGATGAGTCTGTCAGTGTTTTCAAGGTGGTCGAACAAGTGGTTCATGTGCTCGTGCCTTTCTTGTGATATGACACTGTGGATATGCTCGAACTTTGGATCACATACGAATTGCCACCTGAATTCCTGATCAAGTACTTCTCAGACGATCTGTCGTTTGACGAGTCCGATAGTGATGATGATTTAAACTTCTATAAGCGGGAACACATCAGATGCTACTGTAAAGTGGTCGCCTATTTGATAGTGGATGCAAATCTACATTTTACACCCTTTTTACACACATAAGGGTTTCCCGCAGGTTACATTATGTCATTTAAAATATCACATAATGATCTATCTAAAAGTCATCGGTATCTAAGAATTGTTAGTTATCAATAACTTGTTTCGATTAAGAAGGTAGTCAGTATACAGGCTCTCATGGTAGTTTGGACTTTATTTTAATAATGTTCCTGTGGAACCCGAATATCCAGTGCATAATAATCTGTTAAACTACCATAAGTAGTGATCTTGATAGTCTACTTCACTTCTTTATACTTAGATGTGAATGAAAGTCAATAAGAAATAGGCAAGATCGGTTGGTAGGACACCTTCCCAGGCATGAAGGTCTAGTCAGAAACATATTGGAGGCTGAAACAGGAGTTAGGAGGAGTAGAGGTAGACCTAGCGAGGATGCAATTACTGGAATGATGATGAAGCCGATCTCATTTAGTTATTTTCCTTTAAGATGATAATTAATGGATTAGGTATTTGTGAGACCAAAATAAAGAGAATCCCCTTGAAAAATTTTAGAGATTTAGCCTTTTTTTGTATAAAGCGTTTGAGCTCTTAGATGACAATATCAAATAATAGTTTGTGGCTGTGCTGTCAGAAAAAGTTGTCGTTTGCCGTAAACTTCTCGATATATTACAGCGTTCCCTCATCGTACATATTTAATGTGGATTTAAAGCATCCTGTGGTGGCAGAAAATTCGAGTGACAAGTTTGATCGAATCTGAAAGGACGTGCTCGTTTGCTGAACTCCTGCTTTACTTTCCAAAGCCTGTTTTTATAAGTGGCATTAAAATGTTTTACATTACCCCGGAACCACGACGGATGATTGATAAAATTAAAAATTCAAGGCAACATTTTTTCGACCCTCTAGGGTATTTGGAAATCAATAAGTTTGAAAACAGGAGGAAAATATACATTAACGTTGAGATGAAGAATCCAATAAAGCTTTCGCGGAAATTCACTTTCACAAAAAATTTTTAGTTATTTATAACTTCTAAATAACTAAAAGGCACAAACTCTGATTTGAATCGCTAGAGGATATTGTAAAGAAATTTTTGTCATTGGGATTGGACTTTAAGCCAGTCGTGTCTCAATACGGTACCCGAGGATGCAATTACTGGAACGATGATGAAGCCGATTTACCAAAGTGTAACAAAGCATGACAATAAATGTAAAAATAACNAAAGAAATTTTTGTCATTCTGATGGTTCAAAGAATGATTTCTCAATAATAGTATTTAGGCTGTACGCGTCCTTTTCTTCTTCTAAAAGTAAAAATACCGATTAAATGTAACTTTTGACTGATTTAATCTTCCTCAAACCTTCGACGTAAACGTCGAAAATAAAATGATTTGAATAAAAAACTCAAATAATTTAGGTTTGAAAGGTTCTTTAATTGACTAAACATTGACTCCAAATAGAACCTACCTTGATAAAGATTCCCAACTATAGGAGAAACGTTGGTGTTGGTTCTACACGTGAATATAAACCTTTCAGACCTTAATTGCCTACAGTCTTATTCATATCCAAACTAAGGGGAAGAAATGGAGAATAATAAAATGATTTATTTGGTCTATCCTACAAGCCACTGAAATGGGGTGGTCAAAACCGAATTACTCTGTACTTATTTATGCAATAAACAAATCAGGGTACTGTAAATTAACCATATACTGATTATTCAATATTTTTTTGCCAATTTCTTTTTTCTTTTCAACGTTAATATGCACCTTTTGAAAGTTACATTATGGTTAGTTGTTCTGACTGTCTAGTCAGACCCTGTAACGAATGAAGCAGATCTCTTCGGTTGTTATGTCGCGGTTGTGCAGTTTAAAGGGTTGTTGAAAGAGGGCGCTATGAAAGATGTCCATCATTCAGTCACCAAGGTCTTTCTCCGACAGTCAATAGACATATCTAAACACCTGGTCCCGTTTCCTTACTTGTGATTTCAGCATTGAGTGATTTGAGAAACTCGAGGTTCATTTTCAACCCCGATAAGTATGAAAGACCAAGGAACCGAAGATTTTAGTACAGTAATGGTATTCGTCTTCCATTTTTGTTAAAAAAAACTCACGATCTAGATTGGTAGGCTTGTTTGATACATCTAGATTTCATCAAATTGAGTTTTTTGGCGTTTGACACTGCAAGTCAGTAGATAAAGAATTTCTAAACAATGGTCGAAGCAATCAGTTGATTTAGACCACGTTCTCTCACTAGATCTGAAGATTGACTTTTTCAAGCTAAAAGCGATGGAGCATGCAAGTACTATTAATAAAATGTTTTAAAATCTTTTGAAATTGATAAAATTGTGAGAGTATCCGGTTCCAGAAAACAACGGATACTAACATGTATCTATTGCTAAAATGTACTTTTCGAAAACAGAGAGAGTCGATTCAATTTGTAAAGTACGTTATGCTAAATGCTGCATCAATTATCAGATAGTAAACGAAATTACTCAACTTAAAATTAAACGTAGTATGCGAGAGAACGTAGAAACTGGAAGAAGTCTATAATAAATTATTTCCCGGATTTAAATCGTGCACAACTGTCTGACAATTAATACAACAATTTTTAACCGTTACAAATGCCTGTTGTTTCTCTCTCTACTTTTGAAATGAAGCAAAAACGGGAAATGGGCACAATTCGTTACAGCTGGAAAATACAATCTGTTCTTAAGTCATATCTCAAAAATAAACCGGATGGAAATTAAATTCTTCAAATTTAAATGTAGGTCTTTGCTTGTTTTCAGCTTTTCATACCTCAAAATTAAAAACCGAAATTCTTAAAGAGCATTCTTTATCCGTTCGACCAATGAACCGAAAGGGTACTTTCCGTTAACTTAGATTCATGAAATATCAGCATAAAGGAAGGTCTTACAGCAGAAGAAAAGTAGTAATTTCTAATTCTAAGCAAAGGTTTTACGCAAACAAAATTAATTTCTCTGAATTTTATGTACAACTGACTGACTGACGACTTTATTATGATGAGTCTGTCAGTGTTTTCAAGGTGGTCGAACAAGTGGTTCATGTGCTCGTGCCTTTCTTGTGATATGACACTGTGGATATGCTCGAACTTTGGATCACATACGAATTGCCACCTGAATTCCTGATCAAGTACTTCTCAGACGATCTGTCGTTTGACGAGTCCGATAGTGATGATGATTTAAACTTCTATAAGCGGGAACACATCAGATGCTACTGTAAAGTGGTCGCCTATTTGATAGTGGATGCAAATCTACATTTTACACCCTTTTTACACACATAAGGGTTTCCCGCAGGTTACATTATGTCATTTAAAATATCACATAATGATCTATCTAAAAGTCATCGGTATCTAAGAATTGTTAGTTATCAATAACTTGTTTCGATTAAGAAGGTAGTCGGGATACAGGCTCTCATGGTAGTTTGGACTTTATTTTAATAATGTTCCTGTGGAACCCGAATATCCAGTGCATAATAATCTGTTAAACTACCATAAGTAGTGATCTTGATAGTCTACTTCACTTCTTTATACTTAGATGTGAATGAAAGTCAATAAGAAATAGGCAAGATCGGTTGGTAGGACACCTTCCCAGGCATGAAGGTCTAGTCAGAAACATATTGGAGGCTGAAACAGGAGTTAGGAGGAGTAGAGGTAGACCTAGATTAGATTACTGCTCACAAATGGTTAAGGATATGGATTGTTCTAGTTTTAGAACCGAGCAGAGGTTTAGACCATTGCTTAGCATTCGGGAGGATGCCGGTTCGATTCCGGATCTGTCTGCCTTGGTCCAAGTTTCTCTGTGGTTTCCTTGGATCACTTAGGCAAATGCTGGGGCAGTTACATTCCAAAGATAATCTTTCATTCTCTCCTGTCTCAACTTTCTCACCCGAACTAACACCCATCCATTCCCACGATTCCTGAAAGCAGACTGAAGAGGGCTTTTGGTCTTATCTTCCGGCGTAGTCCGGAGGGACTGCCCGCCCACCAGCATTACTGGCTGGTGGGAATGAAACACCCAAAAGTTTTTTTTTCTAGTTTTAGAGAAATGCAAAGATCAGCTCAGTCCAACCAGTCTTAGGAATTGACGACCTTATGATAATGATGGAACTTCAGGGCGTAATTCATCATATATGACGCCCTATTCTTTTTTATTCCTTCACGTTTCCTGTATATATTTGTCTGATATGGTACACTCCGGACAAACGAATAGATTCTTCACTCAATGAATCTTTGAATCGAGAAAGAATGAAAAAGAACGAAAGGAAAAACTTAAAGACCAATTTGACGTTCTAAAATCTAATTAAATTAAATATTCTCTCTAGTTATCAAAACACTTATCTCATTCTAATATTAAGTATGAACTTAAAATTTCACTCGCTAGAAGCAGCATTCAGAGAACTCCATGTAACAACACTCTCTAAAAGTAGCAATCAGAGAACACCATGAAAAAGTATTTTCTGTTTTCCACTTGAAGAAGCCAATGTAGGAATTATGGAAAACTAACTTAAAGGAAATACTTGACCACAGGGCAATGTTAATCTTATAAAATGCAATTCTATCTTAACCCTCGTCTAAAGGTACATGTACAGAATGTGAAGTTCACAAATCTCCGCCTTCTTTGAATTGGAAGATGTTGTCTACGCGTTTTACTCAATTTCATAACTTTTTCGAACTGATATGCCAAGCCAACGACGTCACTGATTGTGTCTTTACTGTCAAAAATTTAGTAATTCTATTGACCTTAATGTTCTTAGCCATTATTCTTCATTAAAAAGTTATAAGATGTCGGTAGTTAAAAATTTGTAGTCAGAGGATTTACCTTGGAGTTTGTCCATCACCTGGCGAATTTACTTTGAAACAGGTTTGCAAGTGCACACTTAAAAAGTCTTTAGACTTTCCGTCCTCATTTCGGAATCTCTAGTTAAATTCGTTTTGGAAGTAAAACTAACGTAATTTGGCCGCAAGAAGACGGAAGTAGAATCAAAGTGAAGTGTAAATTTCATTTAACTACGCTCATAAATTCCCAATGAAGTCAAATCGAATCATTTTATGCACGTAGAGCGAGGCAAATTTATGGAGAGCAGCGAACGCTTCGGGCGTAAAATCAAAAAGAGCCGATGCTTTGCTTGCATTTATCCGATTTATTTATTCAATAGTAAATGTTTACTATCTTATAAAAATATATAGTTACTGTAAACAAGAAATCTATTTTTACAGTGCAGATGTAGTATTTAAATTTATTCATTTTTTTCATTTTAGACATCAATTAATTCTAAACTGAACCTCCAAAAATATATAATNTATTAAGTACGGAAAGCGAATATAAAGATAGGAGACGAAAAATTAGAAATGGCCCATCTATGAAGTCAGATAAGTCAGGACGGAAGGAGTAGTAGGGATATAAAGCAGAGGATAGTGCAGGGTCGAGTCGCCTTCAATAGAAATAAGTAACTTCTTTGCTCGCGAACGATTAATTTAAAAATTCGAAAAAGATTGTTAAAGGTTTATGTTTGGACTGCGGCGGTGTACGAGTGCAAAACATGGACGGTGGGCGCGGCAGAAAAGAAAAGGTTAGAAGCGTTCAAAATGTGGTGTTATAGGCGGATGATGAGGATACCGTGGATAGAGAAAGTCAGAAATGAAGAGGTATTTGACTCTATGGAAGTCAATAACAAATATGCGAGACAGGTTAGTAGAATACCTTGTCAGGCATGAAGGTCTAGGTCTAGAAATATTAGAAGCAGAAACGGGAGTTAGGAGGGATAGAGATAGACCTAGATTATATTACTGTTGGCAAATAGTTATGGGTGTGGGTTGTTCTAGTTTTAGGGAAATGCAGAGATTAGCTCAGGATAGGAAGGATTGGAGGTGCGTGTCCAACCAGTCTTAGGACTGACAATGTATGTGTCACTTCCTCTCATTATTTCCGATCTGTTACTGTTGTGCCTTTTGCAATTGTTCTGCCGACGTACCATGCACGTTTAAGTTTGCTTCATTACGGCATTGTGAAACTGGATTGTCTGGTCAGGGAAGATTCTTATCTCTTCAGAGCGGGCCGAAGGTATTCGACACTAAAACCGTTGTTATAAGTAGCAACCGTGGTATTCAATCAGAATACTCCTGGGAGTGCAGCTCGTCATGTATATAACTTCTTTATCTCGAATGATATTATTCGGCTTTTCATGGGTTTTCCCCGCGAAGCACTCAAACAAAATCTTCCAATTTCCATCGCGTGTTCTACTACAGTAGATAATATGATCTGCTTAAGTTTACTGTACCACTCATTTTCCTTTTTCTCGGGACTAATCTTACTCTCGGTTTTTCCTACGCATACTTTTCTTTGCATTTTTTGTGGGGGGGGGGGGGATTGAATATAGTGCCAATGTCATGTTTTTGCAATAGCCTGTTAATTCCGCTTGTAATCCCATGGATGTAAAGAAAGGTTACTACTGTTTTTATATTTTTAATGTACCTACACAATTATAATAATAGTTACTTGCTCTAAGAATGCCTGTTTAGTTCTATCTTCACATGAGATGGATGAACAGTGAAGCAATAGAAAGGAGATAAACATGGAACTATGTTCTTATGGAGATATACCCAGATGTATAAGAGTGTGTTTTCTCTGTCGTATCAGGCTTACGTGGCTGACACACTGTACTGCGTTGACGCACAGCAATATTGATAACATTTTTATCTTATGAATAAAACAACTAATTAAATATCCACAAACTTTAATTACCATTGTGTCTTCTTGAGAGCTAGTATATCTTTTGGAGAAGCTACAAAGTACCAAAACAATTGCCAAGATGGTAAATGTCAGTAGAAGCCTAATTAGTTTTTTATTTACCTGATACTGGTATAGTGCTCAAGTAAAGTTCAGCAGATAGTCTTTCACTATTTCGTCTACACTTTTCCTTCTTAATTTCCACCATCAACTAATTCACACCATTCCCTAAAAAAGCACAATAGGAGCATCCACCCTATCCACCATTTTGCATTACAGTGTATTAAGGAGATCCAAGAAAAACGAATGTTTTTCTTTCGAATCTCCTATAGTTTATCACTATTATAATATAATTGACAAACATTCATAATTTTTTATGTTCTTTAAGTTTATTTAATTTTCAAAAGTTACCATTTTTACGATATTTTTATAAAATAAAAATCATCTAAATTTTTTTGCGTCAATCATGCCTTATGTCTATTCTTTGGTATGTCAATATCAAGAAAAAAATTAGAAGGTCGTTAATATTCATGTTCAGATGCCGTTTGAAAAGATCTATGGTACTCTACTTGGAAATTTAAAAAAATTATGAGCCACCCTTTGAATGTCAAAATATTGACCTGAAATTTTCAGGATATTGATCATTTTTATTGTCGAAAATAGTGAAACAACGAGAAAACAAAAAAAAATCGAATTTCGACGATTTTAGATACTTTTAAAAATTTTGAGCGACCTTTCAAAAAATTTTTTTTGAGATGTTCATTGGAGGGGCATTTAAAACATGAAAAACTAACATATATTTTCGTACTAGACTTGAAAAACATGTCTTCGTTTCTTTTGGGTAAACCTACTGTGCTTGCAAGTCGATGGGATGTCAGCCCTGCAGCATCAGTTGCCTAGTAAGTGGAAACGGAACACGAAATAGGTTTCCTTTGAACACTCGTTGCCGTTGAATTTTAACTACCCTCGAAGGGGTACTGACGCATTCACAGCTCCTCGCCAGAAAAAGCGATTTGATTTTATTTTCATTGCAGCAGCTCGTAAGACACATGCATTTGTTGAATCATTGGTAGCGCTCCTTTAATTGAATTCAATATGAAGCAGAACATGTAGGTAATCCCTCCTAGGTAGGGCGACGCCCCATAGATTCCACTCATCAACCGCCACAGGTTGTTAACCTCACTTTACAACTACAGAAAATGATTTTTAATGCTTTATAACTACTGCATATACTTATAAAACAAAATGTGATTTCACTAAACATAAACCTACATTTCATTATAAATTAGTGCAGCTTCAGAGCAACTGGAAGAATTAGTATTTTCATGCCTTCGAACGTTTCCTGTTGGTCAACTATGCATGTTGGATTACATGGTAGCTTAGTAATAATACGTATGAATATGCATGTAGGGTTAGTGTAGAAGGAATTCATTCGGAATGCAAGTGGTTGCTGCATAAATCCTGATACACGCCCCCATCGTGGTATTTTGTTTTCAGTTTAAAGGGATGAAGCACTTTAATGAATATTGTGGGAAATCGTTGTAAGATGAGCAGTCGGGGCATCCGAGACTGCTGGTTCGTACAACAACTCGTAATTAGACGCCATCCAGACTGACTTACTGCTCGTGATTCACGTTGTGGTGTCGTTATATGAGAACAATATGTTCAATGTGGAAGAAAATTTTGAGAGTGTTGCAAACCTATAACTCAATATTTGAGGACATTATTTAGGTAATAATATAATTAAACATTTATGTAAATTAATACTCCACCCTTTCGTAGCTTACTATGTAATCCTAGTGGTCAGAGCTTTGGCGCGGAAAGCCCCGGGTTTAATTCCAAGCGAGGGTGTGACAGCAGCAACAATTTTTCCTCATTAATTTGTGATAATCTCTAGAGGGTTGAAAATTAATTCACAATCATCATCATCATAACGTCGTCAGTCTTAAAATTGATTGGACACGCACCTCCACTCTTTCCTATCATGAGCTAGTCTTCGCATTTCCCTGAAACTATCAGAACAACCCACATCCTTAACTATCTGCGAAACGTAATCTAATCCAGGTCTACTTCTACCCATCCTAACTCCCGTTTCTGCCTCCAATATGTATCTAACTAGCCCTTCGCGCCTGAGAAGGTGTCCTACCAACATATCTCGCCTATTTTTTATTGACTTCAATAGAATCCTCTGTTTTCCTATTCTTTCTAATACCTCTTCATTTCTAATCTCTTCTATCTACGGTATCCTCATCATTCGCCTGTAACACCACATTTTGAATGCCTCTAACCTTTTTTTTCCGCCGCATCCACTGCCCATGTTTGAATTGAAGGCGACTCGACCCTGCGGTATTCTCTTCCTTGTATCCCTACTACTCCTTCCGTCCTGACTTACCTGACTTCCTAGGTCTATACTTAAAATCGGCCACTTCTAATTTTTCGTCTCTTATCTTTTTATATTCGCCCTTGACCTACTTTTTCTTCCCTTGCATACCACTATTTTTGTTTTACATTTACTTATTTTCATACAGTACTGATCTGTCAGTATCGCTTCCATTTTATTTAAAGCTATCTCTAACTCCTCCTAACTAGTTCCTAATACTGCTATATCATATGCAAATCTAAGCATACTAATCTTTTGCCCTTGGATATCTGTCTCTACAATTGTACTGTCTTTAATTATGTTGATCGCGTCTTCGACGTATAGATTAAAAAGTAGCGGTGACAGTGTGCATCCCTGTCTGATTCCCTTCCTAATATTTGCTTCTCTACGCTGCAACCCCGTCTCTATAATTGCCTGTTGCTCTTTATACAAACTAAGTATCACTCTTCATTACATTTTGGGCTTTCAAGGTATATGGAGCAACAATGTAGTTTTTCGAAATAGCTTTTCACTTCAGTTTTTAACAGTTTAAAAATTTATTTTTTACTTTTTAGTTCATTTAAAAGTAAATGTTCTTATTTTTTAAAAATTATCTTATTTTCTGTTTCTAATTAATACTTTTATATTAATATTTAGAAGGACTATATAAGTTTGAAAAGTTTTTTATTTGAAGTTCTTTGCGGTCTATGGAGTCAAATGATTCAGAAAACTAAGACCGTCGGATGGCAAAATTTGCAGACGTGCAGTTCCAAGTATAATATCAAAAAGGTTTTACCTAACGACAATAATTAATTTCCATTTTAATATCGTGTCTCCGGTGTAAATCCAATTTGAAATTTGACAACGTTGCATTTTGATCCGGTCATTACTAACGTTCAGTAATTATGTTGCATTTCATTAGACTTACGTGTCATTTTCGCGTCATATTTCGATCCCATCACCCACGCCGCCCTTTAACCGCCGCCCTCGCGGCGCATTCCGCTTGGAGGATTTCTCGAGAACGTCTGCACCTGATCCTCAACTCGTTAGTAAAAAGGAAACATCGATAGAAAATTGAGTTTCCAAACGACCCGAGCTTAACACAGCTCTTTCCCGCAAACTAAATTAGAACCCCAGTTAGATACTTGCCTCCCGAACAAACTGAACAAAATCATTGACGTCGGCGTCAGTATCCGGTTACTAGTTAAGAATTTCCGCCGAGAGAAAACACTTAATTAATAATTTATCGATCGAAACTCACGAACAGAAAACTAAAAAAAAATATGCGCATAGAAGAAGTGTTATCTATTCTTAGCGCTGTGGATGTATATGCCAAAGTTTGCCTGTAAAATTTGTCATTTAGAAGAAGATTTTGATACGCTCTGGGAATAATTACACATTCAATAAAAAAGAAACCACTCGCAAACGGTTAATTTGGAAATTCGAAAAAGATTGTTTGGAGCGTGGTGCTGTACGGGTGTGAAAACTGGACGCGGCGGAAAATAAGTTTAAAAGGGTTGCAAATGTGATGTTACAGGCAAATGATTAGGATACAGTGGGTAGAAAAGGTTAGAAATGAAGAGGTATTAGAAAGAATAGAAGAACAGAGGACCTTAAGGAAGTCAACAAGAAATAGGTGAGATAGGTTCGTAAGACACCTTCTCAGGCATATAGGGCTAGTCAGAGACATATTAGGGGCAGAAATATAGGAGTTAAGAGGAGTACAGGTAGACCTAGATTAGATTACTGTTCACAAATAGTTAAGAATGTGGGATGTTCTAGTTTTAGGGAAAGGGTAAACTACTACATGCAAGCCATCATCATTCCCGGACAAGATGGTCTTCTACTTTTGCAAATTTTAATTTCGCCCCAGGTACATCATTTTCTGTTGATTCCATTTTAATTAGGTAATGTTTAACGTTATTGTCAAAAGGGAATTCAAAACATCTGTACCCCCCTACCAGTGTACCCTTCAGCGCATCTTTCTTTAATCTTCGGAGAAAAAAGGTTAATTGACGGTAAGTCGCCTCGTTCTTATTTTTCGCTGAAAATGAACGTTAGTGCTATTATATCATATCAGTATTGAAAATACCACTTGTGTCGTATATATGGGATCTATCTCATGAAAAATAAAATGGTCGAACGATAGATCTGGCAGTTGATGGGGGTTGATGGTCGAAGACAGCTAGTCCTCTTGCTCCAGGTCATAACTAAATGTCAATAAATACATAAAGTATAAATATTCGATGAATGATTGAAAAATGATGTTCATGTGTTGAGCCTAAACCCTAACAACGGTGCGATCTAGACTCATTTAGATTTTTACTGTACATCGTTAATTTGATTAATGGAAATTCCTGAAAAAAGACATCTGATTACCACCATCACCTACTACTTTAACACTGCTTCACGCTATAACGAGCCGAGTCGCTTTTCGCCACACGATTAAGAGGTTTTGAACACCGACTCACAAGGAATATTATAGAAATTTCGACTTGACGCTAACAGCGTAAATATGTGAAATTCACATAAAATGCAATTTACTAATGAATTATTACAGTCCATTCATATTCTGCATACAATTTGAATTGAATGCGATATACAGAAATACAGCGACTCTACCTTTTTTCGAAAAATCGTTCCATCTATTGGCATTTTGTGGAGTAGTGGCATAGTTGAAGATCCCTAAAAGTCTTCTGTCCAAAACTCGCATCCCATTACCGTTATCTTCTAGTTCTTCTAGTTGGAAATTATTTTTCATTTTATTTTAAGGATGTTTACGCTGAAGAGTAGGGAAGACAGCTCTCTTAATCCTCCTTTTAGAATTTAGAATGGGGTGTGAACGATGAGACGGACGAAATGAAGATAGAAGAGGAGAAGTGAAAGATTATCCGAGGAGTATTCCTGTTATTGATCTAGAAGTTGCCTAACTGATCCAAGGAAATCCAGAATCGAACCGGTGTCCTCCTGAATATTAAGCAATCCTCTAAGGGTCGATGCACACTGCGAGGCCACTCTCGGTACGCTCTCCTCATATTTGCAAATCCTACATAGGCTGCAAGTGCATGAAAACTCCCTTTTGAGATTCGGTACAGGAACTATTTTATTGTTTAGTATCAGTTTATGGATACATCTAAAAGCGACGCAGTCGACTTCACTCACTGAACGAAAAACCTAATTTGGTTCAACGTCGTTCCAATAGACGTACTGCATGCAGTCTGATCTGGATCAGTCAGCTTCAATCACCTTACCAACCGCCCCACCGCAGTTTGATCGGATTCGTCGACAATCGGCCGTCGAAGTCGAAGTTTGCTTAACCAATTATTCATCATCAAGGTTTTCAGTTCAAGAATGGTTGGAACTAAAACTAGAACAACCCATATTCTTAACTATTTGCGAATAGCCTTTGAATAGACCTTCATGCCTGAGAACGTATCTCGCCTATTTCTTATTGACTTCCGTAGAGTCCTCTGTTCTCGTATTCTTTCTAATACCTCTTCATTTCCAACCTTCCCTATCCACGGTATCCTCATCATTCGCCTGTAACACCACATTTCGAACGTTCGTAACCTTTTCTTTTCCGCCGCGCCCACTGTCCATGTATCGCACCCGTACATGGCCGTGCTCCAACCGATTATTCCCGGAACATTTAAATTTAATCATGTTTGTTACAATACACATTCTTTACATTACCCTGCTGAGTTTCCCAATTAATTTCCGAGGTTTCTGTAACCTTCTATGTGTAAACAGCTTTTTTGTTTTATACTTCCCAACTTCCCAAAATAATTTATAACGAATTCTATTCCAGACGAAGTAACTTGTTTGTTGTCATTCTGTTCTCATTTTCTTGTAAATTAAAAAAGCGAAATTTTTTGTTTAGTCTCTAATTTTAGCAGCAGTGTTTACGGAATTGGAAAAATATAACAACAGTCTTCTCATACCTCGTTCCACATTCTTTTTCCTCGAAAAAAACCCAAATTATCGTAAGTGTTCGACGGTATCCAGTCAATATTACAGACTTTGATGTATCTCTTCGTAAACGGTTAAAGATAAAATGAATAACAGATAAGCCTCCTTTTAGATGAATGATCCTTTACTGCTCTCTAATAAACGAAAGGTGTATTAAAGCGGATTACCGAGGGTTGAAAGGGAAATCCAGGACCTAAACTAAAAGCAAAACTTGAACGGCTATAGAAGTATTGATTTTGTATCAAAAGCGACGTTAAAGAGCTGATTATTCTGCTCATATAGCTGGTACATGATGTACACATTAGCTACATAAACATCTCCACAGTGAACACCAAATCCTATCATAATCGTCATCAAAAACCAATAATAATCTTCTTATTGATTTGGTTTACGAGCCATTCACGTAGGTACCCATATGATCCCCGTTGTCAATTCAAATGGACAAACAGGTAGTAGGGTCCTTGTCTAACATTTGTGATACTGCAGTTCTACCAAATATCAATAGATGGCGATATACTGGCGTAATTCGATGTTATGTAAACATGCTTAGGTATATGGAGCATCGTCGGTTTAGTCGGTGATTTATCGAGACTGTCTATAACGTGCTGATGAGGCCCAATAAAACCAACATATTGGTCCACATCACGTAATTTTGATAAATTACTGACCAACAGTTTAAACCGTATGTATACCCAAAAATAACAGTTGTTGTCATCAATCTGTATTAAGTATTATATTATTCAAGATTAATCGATTATTCGATCCTTGAAATTGAAAATAATGTAGATTTATTGACCACGTCAGTGGGAAACATACGGGTTCAACTAATTAAAATAAGAGGTAAAAGGGTCTTGAGGTATCTTAAGACAAAATAACAAGTACATGAATGTATCAAGTCAAGAGTAATTATTGGCTACATACAACCGAACTTATTTTGTCCTTCAATATAAAAAATGGAATCAGTTTAATGTTGCAATATTTTCCTTTACACAATTCCTCTATTTGCCACAATATTGCAGAATGCATGGGAACTTGACCTGAACTAGTTTATAGTTAACCTGATGACGGGGTATAAGGAGATACATTATTCGATTTTTGATTTAATTGTTTTACTAAACGTAGAAAGGAAGATTATAATCAAAACAGAGGTAAATAAGAGCAGAGATAAATATGTAAGCGGTGAGTTCAACTTCAAAAGGTAATTATGGTAGGAAGAAACAGAACCGTTAATTAATCTTGAGTTGAGAAATTCGATACAATTGTCTTGAAGGAAATAAGTTTTAATTAAGCTCGACGCTGAATAGTCGTATAGGTACAAGTAGACCGTCTGTTTAACTCACTAACTGCTAATTAATACTGAGCAATTTGTAAGCGAAAATGTTCCTGTTTAAATGCGATGTACAACTTTATTACTAGGTAACTACGACGCGATCACACACAAATATCTTATGTATAACTTAAGAACCACGATTTTGATGAAAATCGAGCCATTCGTATCATCATTGATTCATTCATTCATTATATTTCGAATGACACCCTGAGTTGAGTTTTTCGTAGAATCCGTTGTTTGTAATAGTCAAAATATGGTGTCAAAATTTCATTCAGTAGTTTTAATCTTGTGATGATCATCAGACAGTCAGTGAATCAATCATTTAGGATAAGATCCTTTATATCTATAGAGATTTACTTTTCGAAAACTGACAATAATAATTTGAGAAAATTCATTTGAGAGAAATAAGGCGTTTACTACGTAACAGAGATTTGTTTTCATTCTAAATCTGTTTATAGTATGAGATAAGAGAAAATATCAAAGAATACTTCGTGGATGAATACAAATTGGGTATGCTAAGGCAGTATTGTTACTGGCAAGATTATTACATTGTTTACTTTACTGAATAGAGCTTTTCGGGAAAGCTTTCAACTCTCGATCTTGTGAGCTTCATTAAATAAACATACTTAAAGGTAAAATGAGGAAAAAACCTATTTCAACCCTACCTGACTACTGAAAGATGTGTGTAGATTTGAATTTATGATTACAATTTTGGGCGGTTGATCTATAAAGACGGATTTCACATAAACCAAGTTAATAAAGAACATTAAATTCTTGGAGGAGAAAACAAGCAAGGAGGAATCTCGAAATTTAAACAGACGAAACACTTTTAAAACAGGTCAGAAAATTTAAATCGACTAATAAAATACATATGTATGCAACATCAACTTGAAATCACTTTTCGATTTTGAACCACTACAAATTTCCTCAAATTCATCAGGAAAATATTTTTGTTGTTGTTGTTGCCCCCCGCCGGGAATCGAACCCAGGGCCTTTGGCTTTACGCACCAATGCTCTGACCAACTAAGGTACCTCATTAAATTAAGGAAATTTGTAGTGGTTCAAAATCGAAAGGTGATTTCAAGTTGATGTTGCATATTAACATTGACCACTATTAGTAATTAATAAAACAATGTTACGTACAACTTATTTTCGAAAATTTCTTGAAACTCATAGTCAAGAAGGACCAAGCTCTTCTTTTATCAAACTTAGGAAATTAGAATCAGTTAAAAGGGTAAGGCTAAAATAAAAATTATTGTTGTTCTTTAGTGTCTTAAAAGTTTAGACGTCAACTTTGCTTTTGGAAGGACACCAGTTTGATTCTGGGTTCGCTTGACCTGGTTGAAGTATTTCTGTGGTTTGTTTGGACGATTTAGGGAAATGATGGAGCAGTGACATTATAGTTCTTCACTTCTACTTTGTCCTCACCCACACATTTCCATGATTCCTAAGAAGAAGTGGAATAGGGCCTTCCGATCTACCTTCCGGAGCGACTGCACGCCCAATAAAGTTAGTAATTCATGAAAAACCAAAAGTTGATTATTTTAAGTTTTACAAGAAAATATGTATGGAAAATCTTTGTAATCCCACAGTCGTCAATAAATATCAGTAGATAGCGATATGGCAATCGTTTGATGTATCAACTTGCAAAATGACGATCGACGTTTGGCAATTTCTATAAATTAGTGTCTAAGAGTTTAGTTTTCTTTTGGTTTAAAAATTGACGGAAACGTCCGTACTTTAAAAATTAACCAGAAATATGAAGAACGGTAATAAGACGAAGATATTAAGGACGAGATGGAAGGATCAGGAGTTGAATGAACAGTTATAAGCAGTACGGTAAAGAGGAATGATGAACCTAAAGTATTTATAAGAAATGTGTAAAAGTATATCATAGTGAGGAACCTTCATGAGAATCTGGAAATATTATAGAAAGTAAAGAATCATCAGACATTATGAAACATTCCAGAATTTTGGAAATTCCGGAATATTCGAGACGTTTCTCGAAAGTTTTATATTATTATAAAACAGGAACGTCAAGATACGGTACAAGGCTAACGCAGTTTTTGCTGAAAGCTTGATCTACATATTCATTGAAGATCAATAAGTTAGTAACTGTTGGCTTATCTGGCATTCCTCTATGTTGTTGTAGAATGATATTCATACATTTTGTTAAACAGTATGGTTGGTCACGCACCTCCAACCTTTCCTATTCTGAGCTAATCTTCGCATTTTCCTAACACTAGAACAACCCACACCCTTAACTATTTGCGAACAGTAATCTAATCTACGTCTACCTCTACC
>NW_020438964.1:62008-86264 GCF_000699045.2 Agrilus planipennis
CCGTACATAGCCGCGCTCCAAACATACACCATTATCAATCTTTTTCGAATTTCTAAATTAATCGTTCGCGAGCATAGAAACTATACATGCAAATGCAAACCCTACTGCAATTTGAGTATGAAGAGTATGGTAACAATCTCACCATAGTGTTGCCATTGCGCTTGCACAACCAAGCATGACGAACATGAATGTACTCAAAAGTTTTTTTTTGCATTCTTAATTTTTCCTTGTCTTTCCTTTTGAGGACATTCCATTATCGCTTGAAGAAAACGGAACTTACATATGACTGAGACAGTTTCCAATATTATTCATCCTAATATACATATTCATTTGGCAACGTTGAGCATATTAGCTTTTTTCCTAGGTATAATCTAAATGCCTTACTTTTCTGTTGTGAAGAATTTGTGATAAATCCGAAGGTAAATTAGACTTTTGGTAAAGAAAGTAGTACTTTTTAGGTCACTAATCTTAAACATTTCCGTGAGAGCTCGAACTTTTACAGAACCCATAAAATTTTTGCGCTTTAATGATAACTGCGACGAGTGAGAAAATCCACATCGCGTGTAGCGTCCTCAAGCGCGACAGCCACGGGCGCCGTTGCCGCGGCGTCATTCGGTCGAAGCGGATAAAAGATTACGTGCTTTAACTGAAAACTCGCAATCGTTACAGTTTTTAATCTCCAAGTTTACTTTGTCACGATTTAATCGATTTATCAGAGCGGCCGTGCTTGCACAGCCACGGTTTGCCTTTATTCTTTACCAAAAGAACTCTCGTTGAATACTTTTCGATAGTTTATCTTTTTTAACTAAACTTCCACCGGAGCGTAATTCACGAGAAACGAATGAAAATTTTAAACAACGATTTCCCTTTTTCGAACTAGCTGAATAAGTGTATTTAACTGATTAATTTGCGTAACGCTTTTTGTGTGACTTTTCTTTTCATAGCATTAAATAAAAAAGAATTTCGCGTTCATTGAAAAATAACTCGTTTTAACGCATTTAGATTTAAGAGACTGCTGTTTTTCTATTGCGACTATTTTTCTTTCACCTTTTCACTCTCGTCTTTTGGAATACCACACCTTAATATAAAGATTTTATACGGTAGATTCACTTCCCAGAAACACCCATTTATCCTTCTCCTGCTGACGCCTTACTAGTTCATCTACGAATTCCCTGCTAAGCATGTCCTAGCTTGTGCAGTGTCTTCGTGCAGCCTCAGATCAAATCCATTTTGTATTTTTTAATACACACTTAAAGCTATTAAACTGTGCTCGTATATTACAGTTCACGACATAACGACCTGTAAAAGATGACGGTATTTTGGGCAGATCAAAGGAGTGAACCTACTGTATAGAATCTTCATACTGCGCCCATAGAAGTGGTCTTAGTGCCTAAAATTGTCTATATGAGTTGACCGTCGGTCGGAAAGGAGAATGAAAGTGGAGGATAGGGTAGGAATGACTTTTAGAACACTAAAAAAGTGTTTTTAGGTAGTGGGAGAGAGGCATAAGAACATAGGGAAAGAGTCGAAGAATAATGTAAAGATGATGGAATTGTTTGTAGGGGAGTGAATTGTTTCTGAGATTAAAAAGAGGAGACTGTGAAATTTCCTTTTGGATCCATATTTCTCTAAACAAAAAATGGCACGATCATGACACCACTTATTTCGTAAGTCTTGATTTTTCCTATCATAACGTTGTGATCTTCAACAATCAAATATTGAATAGCATTCTACGGTTATAGTCACTGAGTTAAACATGACCCGACATAACCTAACGGAACTTCAAACGAAAGATTAATTTATTTAATCGTTTAAGGTTACAGCAACACGAACAACAAAGTCAGTTTAATTTATATACATTTGGACCTAAAAAGAAATTTACCATCTTTACCTTTTAATCATCAGCATGGAGTTATCTAAGGAATCATTCATTGCCTCTTTACTTCAAACAGAGTAGAAACATATTTTATAGTAGGTTCACATCCCAACCACTCTCATTCATCCCTTTCCCTCCTTCATCACTTCATCTACGAGTGCCCAGTTAAGCAGGTGCTGTCTTATACAGTCACATCGTGAAGCCACAGTACGAATAATATCCGGTATCTATAGTCTCTGATGAATCTATTGAACTATCCTCGTATATGTATAGAATATATAAAGTTTGTTTATGGCCGCCTACAAAAATATGCCGCAATTTCAGCTGCTAACTTCTGCATACTTGCCGAAATGCTCATCGAGTAAATGTGGATCAGAATATTTACTACGTTTCGATATGTTTATTTTAGAATTAAAGAAAATTTCTGGCCACTGGATACCGAAGTAACTGCTATTTTTATCAACTTATCAACTTATCAGATAGTTTAGTTTTTCGAATATTTAGAAGCCAACGCTTGTTCTGTTGTTGGTCCAAGGTGTGGGTACGGAGTTGAAAGAAACTCGAGGCTGTGGGAAGCAAATTCTTTTGTATAAACACAAAAATACAGTAAATCCGATAAATCTTTAAAATAACCCTAGGCAAAAATTTTCTGTCCCTCTCCAGCCTCTCGGAGTCTTTCAGCGTCTCTGAGAGCGTCTCTCACAGTCTTTCACAATCTCTTAGTTATTGCCTAGGTGTTTTTATGGATCTCTCACAGTCTCTGTATGAGAGACTCGAACGATAAAATTGTTAATTCAGAGATTCGAGTCTCTTGTTCAGAGGTTCGAGTCTCTCGTTCAGAGACTGGATACGAAATGAGGATCTCTCTACGAGCGACTCGAGACTCTCGTTCAGAGAGGCTAAACAGTTTTTTTTGACAGTCTCTGGACAGTGTCTCTCATCGACAACAGAGAGACTCGATGAGAAACGGAGACTCGAGTCTCGCTTTAAGAGACTCTGAGACACTGAACATTTTCATCTCGGGAAACCAAACTCAACGCAAAACATTCCCACAATGAATATGTGTAAAATAAAAAAAAAACGGATGTTTCACTTATCTTGTGAATATGCCTTTTCAAGACCAAAATTTCCTTTTAATAAATATCGGTAGAAAGAGCAACTCTTGTACCTTTTAGTGGCTGGGTATCGTCGTTGCACTAATTTAAATTAGTACAAAAATTACTAAAAGGCGCCTTCGGTGATTACTGACTTGCTGGTTCAAAACGATGATTGATTTTGGTCTAACCACAAGCACATCTGACCCCACGCAATATGCCGACCAAAATAAAATCAATGTCACCCTTTGGTCCCCTTGCACCGTTGATGCACGGTACCAATCACCTTTCGCCACGTTATCCCCCACAACACTGCAGCATAGGTACCATGAACAACCTTTCAACTAATTATTCATGTTAATATATAAAAATCCCGCGTAACTGTTCGTACACGTTAATTTCCGAAACCATTCAATCGATTTCAATAAAATTTGGTGAATGTGTACGGCTGGTTTCAGTTTGGAAAATAGGATAGTTTTGGGCCTGACAGGTGAAGCTGCTGTCGATATCTGAACGTTTTTGTAATTATTTTAACGAAAATTACTTTTTTTATTTTTTTTTCAGATTTTTCTTTCAATAATACAGACAACCACAATTTTTAACTTCCCCAAGCCCACACCTTCAATATTTTTTAATGCGGTTTCAAGGATTTTTTAAAGGAAAAAAAGGGTCATAATTCATTTTGTTCAATCCACCTTACAAAATGAGTTTCCAAAATACCACCCCTACAGGTGTAAAATGGGCAACAGATAGTAGTAGTACATAAAAAACATAAAGAAGCCACTACAACATCTAATTTATTATTGATCCGTTACGTAATATAATAATTGTGTAAAGTCCTTTACGAACATACAAATTGGTTTAAAATCATCATGTAGAAAGTTCTACAAAATACAACAATATAAAATACACCTATACNATATCAATAGATGGCGATATACTGGCGTAATTCGATGTTATGTAAACATGCTTAGGTATATGGAGCATCGTCGGTTTAGTCGGTGATTTATCGAGACTGTCTATAACGTGCTGATGAGGCCCAATAAAACCAACATATTGGTCCACATCACGTAATTTTGATAAATTACTGACCAACAGTTTAAACCGTATGTATACCCAAAAATAACAGTTGTTGTCATCAATCTGTATTAAGTATTATATTATTCAAGATTAATCGATTATTCGATCCTTGAAATTGAAAATAATGTAGATTTATTGACCACGTCAGTGGGAAACATACGGGTTCAACTAATTAAAATAAGAGGTAAAAGGGTCTTGAGGTATCTTAAGACAAAATAACAAGTACATGAATGTATCAAGTCAAGAGTAATTATTGGCTACATACAACCGAACTTATTTTGTCCTTCAATATAAAAAATGGAATCAGTTTAATGTTGCAATATTTTCCTTTACACAATTCCTCTATTTGCCACAATATTGCAGAATGCATGGGAACTTGACCTGAACTAGTTTATAGTTAACCTGATGACGGGGTATAAGGAGATACATTATTCGATTTTTGATTTAATTGTTTTACTAAACGTAGAAAGGAAGATTATAATCAAAACAGAGGTAAATAAGAGCAGAGATAAATATGTAAGCGGTGAGTTCAACTTCAAAAGGTAATTATGGTAGGAAGAAACAGAACCGTTAATTAATCTTGAGTTGAGAAATTCGATACAATTGTCTTGAAGGAAATAAGTTTTAATTAAGCTCGACGCTGAATAGTCGTATAGGTACAAGTAGACCGTCTGTTTAACTCACTAACTGCTAATTAATACTGAGCAATTTGTAAGCGAAAATGTTCCTGTTTAAATGCGATGTACAACTTTATTACTAGGTAACTACGACGCGATCACACACAAATATCTTATGTATAACTTAAGAACCACGATTTTGATGAAAATCGAGCCATTCGTATCATCATTGATTCATTCATTCATTATATTTCGAATGACACCCTGAGTTGAGTTTTTCGTAGAATCCGTTGTTTGTAATAGTCAAAATATGGTGTCAAAATTTCATTCAGTAGTTTTAATCTTGTGATGATCATCAGACAGTCAGTGAATCAATCATTTAGGATAAGATCCTTTATATCTATAGAGATTTACTTTTCGAAAACTGACAATAATAATTTGAGAAAATTCATTTGAGAGAAATAAGGCGTTTACTACGTAACAGAGATTTGTTTTCATTCTAAATCTGTTTATAGTATGAGATAAGAGAAAATATCAAAGAATACTTCGTGGATGAATACAAATTGGGTATGCTAAGGCAGTATTGTTACTGGCAAGATTATTACATTGTTTACTTTACTGAATAGAGCTTTTCGGGAAAGCTTTCAACTCTCGATCTTGTGAGCTTCATTAAATAAACATACTTAAAGGTAAAATGAGGAAAAAACCTATTTCAACCCTACCTGACTACTGAAAGATGTGTGTAGATTTGAATTTATGATTACAATTTTGGGCGGTTGATCTATAAAGACGGATTTCACATAAACCAAGTTAATAAAGAACATTAAATTCTTGGAGGAGAAAACAAGCAAGGAGGAATCTCGAAATTTAAACAGACGAAACACTTTTAAAACAGGTCAGAAAATTTAAATCGACTAATAAAATACATATGTATGCAACATCAACTTGAAATCACTTTTCGATTTTGAACCACTACAAATTTCCTCAAATTCATCAGGAAAATATTTTTGTTGTTGTTGTTGCCCCCCGCCGGGAATCGAACCCAGGGCCTTTGGCTTTACGCACCAATGCTCTGACCAACTAAGGTACCTCATTAAATTAAGGAAATTTGTAGTGGTTCAAAATCGAAAGGTGATTTCAAGTTGATGTTGCATATTAACATTGACCACTATTAGTAATTAATAAAACAATGTTACGTACAACTTATTTTCGAAAATTTCTTGAAACTCATAGTCAAGAAGGACCAAGCTCTTCTTTTATCAAACTTAGGAAATTAGAATCAGTTAAAAGGGTAAGGCTAAAATAAAAATTATTGTTGTTCTTTAGTGTCTTAAAAGTTTAGACGTTAACTTTGCTTTTGGAAGGACACCAGTTTGATTCTGGGTTCGCTTGACCTGGTTGAAGTATTTCTGTGGTTTGTTTGGACGATTTAGGGAAATGATGGAGCAGTGACATTATAGTTCTTCACTTCTACTTTGTCCTCACCCACACATTTCCATGATTCCTAAGAAGAAGTGGAATAGGGCCTTCCGATCTACCTTCCGGAGCGACTGCACGCCCAATAAAGTTAGTAATTCATGAAAAACCAAAAGTTGATTATTTTAAGTTTTACAAGAAAATATGTATGGAAAATCTTTGTAGTCCTACGGTCGTCAATAAATATTAGTAGATAGCGATATGGCAATCGTTGGATGTATCAACTTGCTTTTAGTATCAATTTTGATTTGGTTTACACATGAAACCTAATGAATTGAAAATGACGATCGACGTTTGGCAATTTATATAAATTAGTTTCTAAGAGTTTAGTGTTTCTTATGGTTTAAAAATTGCCGGAAACGTCCGTACTTTAAAAATTAACCAGAAATATGAAGAACGGTAATAAGACGAAGATATTAAGGACGAGATGGAAGGATCAGGAGTTGAATGAACAGTTATAAGCAGTACGGTAAAGAGGAATGATGAACCTAAAGTATTTATAAGAAATGTGTAAAAGTATATCATAGTGAGGAACCTTCATGAGAATCTGGAAATATTATAGAAAGTAAAGAATCATCAGACATTATGAAACATTCCAGAATTTTGGAAATTCCGGAATATTCGAGACGTTTCTCGAAAGTTTTATATTATTATAAAACAGGAACGTCAAGATACGGTACAAGGCTAACGCAGTTTTTGCTGAAAGCTTGATCTACATATTCATTGAAGATCAATAAGTTAGTAACTGTTGGCTTATCTGGCATTCCTCTATGTTGTTGTAGAATGATATTCATACATTTTGTTAAACAGTATGGTTGGTCACGCACCTCCAACCTTTCCTATTCTGAGCTAATCTTCGCATTTTCCTAACACTAGAACAACCCACACCCTTAACTATTTGCGAACAGTAATCTAATCTACGTCTACCTCTACCTCTACCTCTCCTAACTCCTAATTCTGCCTCTAATTTGTCTCTGACGAGACCTCTTCATGCTTGATAAGGTGTCCTACCAACCTATCTCGCTTATTTTTTATTAACTTCCATAGAGTCCTCTGTTTTCTAATTCTTTCTAATACCTCTTTATTTCTAACCTTCTCTGTTCACGGTATCCTCATCGTTCGCCGATAACAACATATATCGAACGCTTCTGACCTTTTCTTTTCCGCTGCGCCCACCGTACATGTTTCGCACTTGTACAGGGCCGCTTTTCAAACATAAATCATTAACAATCTCGTTCGAATTTCTAAATTAATCGTTCGCGAGCATAGAAACTATATATGCACATGCAAACTCTACTGGAATTTGAGTATAAGGAGTATGGTAAAAGTCCCACCATAGTGTTGCCATTGTGCTTGCACAACCAAGCATGACGAACATGAATGTACTCAAAAGTTTTTTTTTGCATTCTTAATTTTTCCTTGTCTTTCCTTTTGAGGACATTCCATTATCGCTTGAAGAAAACGGAACTTACATATGACTGAGACAGTTTCCAATATTATTCATCCTAATATACATATTCATTTGGCAACGTTGAGCATATTAGCTTTTTTCCTAGGTATAATCTAAATGCCTTACTTTTCTGTTGTGAAGAATTTGTGATAAATCCGAAGGTAAATTAGACTTTTGGTAAAGAAAGTAGTACTTTTTAGGTCACTAATCTTAAACATTTCCGTGAGAGCTCGAACTTTTACAGAACCCATAAAATTTTTGCGCTTTAATGATAACTGCGACGAGTGAGAAAATCCACATCGCGTGTAGCGTCCTCAAGCGCGACAGCCACGGGCGCCGTTGCCGCGGCGTCATTCGGTCGAAGCGGATAAAAGATTACGTGCTTTAACTGAAAACTCGCAATCGTTACAGTTTTTAATCTCCAAGTTTACTTTGTCACGATTTAATCGATTTATCAGAGCGGCCGTGCTTGCACAGCCACGGTTTGCCTTTATTCTTTACCAAAAGAACTCTCGTTGAATACTTTTCGATAGTTTATCTTTTTTAACTAAACTTCCACCGGAGCGTAATTCACGAGAAACGAATGAAAATTTTAAACAACGATTTCCCTTTTTCGAACTAGCTGAATAAGTGTATTTAACTGATTAATTTGCGTAACGCTTTTTGTGTGACTTTTCTTTTCATAGCATTAAATAAAAAAGAATTTCGCGTTCATTGAAAAATAACTCGTTTTAACGCATTTAGATTTAAGAGACTGCTGTTTTTCTATTGCGACTATTTTTCTTTCACCTTTTCACTCTCGTCTTTTGGAATACCACACCATAATATAAAGATTTTATACGGTAGATTCACTTCCCAGAAACACCCATTTATCCTTCTCCTGCTGACGCCTTACTAGTTCATCTACGAATTCCCTGCTAAGCATGTCCTAGCTTGTGCAGTGTCTTCGTGCAGCCTCAGATCAAATCCATTTTGTATTTTTTAATACACACTTAAAGCTATTAAACTGTGCTCGTATATTACAGTTCACGACATAACGACCTGTAAAAGATGACGGTATTTTGGGCAGATCAAAGGAGTGAACCTACTGTATAGAATCTTCATACTGCGCCCATAGAAGTGGTCTTAGTGCCTAAAATTGTCTATATGAGTTGACCGTCGGTCGGAAAGGAGAATGAAAGTGGAGGATAGGGTAGGAATGACTTTTAGAACACTAAAAAAGTGTTTTTAGGTAGTGGGAGAGAGGCATAAGAACATAGGGGAAGAGTCGAAGAATAATGTAAAGATGATGGAATTGTTTGTAGGGGAGTGAATTGTTTCTGAGATTAAAAAGAGGAGACTGTGAAATTTCCTTTTGGATCCATATTTCTCTAAACAAAAAAAGGGCACGATCATGACACCACTCATTTCGTAAGTCTTGATTTTTTCTATCATAACGTTGTGATCTTTAATAATCAAATATTGAATAGCATTCTACGGTTATAGTCACTGAGTTAAACATGACCCGACATAACCTAACGGAACTTCAAACGAAAGATTAATTTATTTAATCGTTTAAGGTTATACAACAACACGAACAACAAAGTCAGTTTAATTTATAGACATTTGGACCTAAAAAGAAATTTTCCATCTTTACCTTTCAACAATCAGCATAGAGTTATCTAAGAAATCATTCAATGTCTCTTTACTTCAAACAGAGCAAAAACATATTTTATACATATGCATAGTAGGTTCACATCCCAACCACTCTCATTCATCTCCCTCCTCCTGATGCTTCATCATTTCATCTATGAGTTTCCAGTTAAGCAGGTGCTGTGTCTTATACAGTCTCATCGTGAAGCCACAGAAAAAATAATATCCGGTATCTATAATCTCTGATAAATCTATTGAACTATCGCATATATAAAGTTGGTTTATGACCGCCTACAAAAATATTCCGCAATTTCAGCTGCTAACTTCTGCATACTTGCCGAAATGCTCATCGAGTAAATGTGGATCAGAATATTTACTATGTTTTGATATGTTTATTTTAGAATTTTAGAACTAAAGAAAATTTCTGGCCACTGGATACCGAAGTAACTGCTATTTTTATCAACTTATCAACTTATTAGATAGTTTAGTTTTTCGAATATTTAGAAGCCAACGCTTGTTCTGTTGTTGGTCCAAGGTGTGGGTACGGAGTTGAAAGAAACTCGAGGCTGTGGGAAGCAAATTCTTTTGTATAAACACAAAAATACAGTAAATCCGATAAATCTTTAAAATAACCCTAGGCAAAAATTTTCTGTCCCTCTCCAGCCTCTCAGAGTCTTTCAGCGTCTCTGAGAGCGTCTCTCACAGTCTTTCACAATCTCTTAGTTATTGCCTAGGTGTTTTTATGGATCTCTCACAGTCTCTGTATGAGAGACTCGAACGATAAAATTGTTAATTCAGAGATTCGAGTCTCTTGTTCAGAGGTTCGAGTCTCTCGTTCAGAGACTGGATACGAAATGAGGATCTCTCTACGAGCGACTCGAGACTCTCGTTCAGAGAGGCTAAACAGTTTTTTTTGACAGTCTCTGGACAGTGTCTCTCATCGACAACAGAGAGACTCGATGAGAAACGGAGACTCGAGTCTCGCTTTAAGAGACTCTGAGACACTGAACATTTTCATCTCGGGAAACCAAACTCAACGCAAAACATTCCCACAATGAATATGTGTAAAATAAAAAAAAAACGGATGTTTCACTTATCTTGTGAATATGCCTTTTCAAGACCAAAATTTCCTTTTAATAAATATCGGTAGAAAGAGCAACTCTTGTACCTTTTAGTGGCTGGGTATCGTCGTTGCACTAATTTAAATTAGTACAAAAATTACTAAAAGGCGCCTTCGGTGATTACTGACTTGCTGGTTCAAAACGATGATTGATTTTGGTCTAACCACAAGCACATCTGACCCCACGCAATATGCCGACCAAAATAAAATCAATGTCACCCTTTGGTCCCCTTGCACCGTTGATGCACGGTACCAATCACCTTTCGCCACGTTATCCCCCACAACACTGCAGCATAGGTACCATGAACAACCTTTCAACTAATTATTCATGTTAATATATAAAAATCCCGCGTAACTGTTCGTACACGTTAATTTCCGAAACCATTCAATCGATTTCAATAAAATTTGGTGAATGTGTACGGCTGGTTTCAGTTTGGAAAATAGGATAGTTTTGGGCCTGACAGGTGAAGCTGCTGTCGATATCTGAACGTTTTTGTAATTATTTTAACGAAAATTACTTTTTTTATTTTTTTTTCAGATTTTTCTTTCAATAATACAGACAACCACAATTTTTAACTTCCCCAAGCCCACACCTTCAATATTTTTTAATGCGGTTTCAAGGATTTTTTAAAGGAAAAAAAGGGTCATAATTCATTTTGTTCAATCCACCTTACAAAATGAGTTTCCAAAATACCACCCCTACAGGTGTAAAATGGGCAACAGATAGTAGTAGTACATAAAAAACATAAAGAAGCCACTACAACATCTAATTTATTATTGATCCGTTACGTAATATAATAATTGTGTAAAGTCCTTTACGAACATACAGATTGGTTTAAAATCATCATGTAGAAAGTTCTACAAAATACAACAATATAAAATACGTTCTTGCGGATTCAATTAAATTTCGTCATTTAAAATAATTTCTGCAAATTACGTAATTTTAACGCTCATTAGCTTGAAAAATACCTGCAATAAAAAGCTTGCCGACTGAGCTACACAGAGAGCTCGGCTGTTATACTGAAGAACATTCATCTGAAAATTCCCTTCCGTACGCTTTTGGAGGAACATAAATCACAAACAAATCAAGCGAGTCAGTAATAAAGTTGATTTATATCCTTTGCTGTTCGTGGAAACTTGAAGAAATTCGTGAACGTATCAAAACCACTCTGAAATCCTTCCATTTCAAATCTTTACATCCGTTTAACAGCAATCAATTGTAAGTAGAGTAAGGACCCTATAATAGTATATAATAATATACAATTCAAATATACGTACAGATCCAAGCTGCATGGCCTAGAGGTTTAGATCAATGCTTAGCATTCGAGAGGATGCCGGTTTGATTCCGGGTCCGTCTGCTCTAGTCCAGGTTCTTATATGACATTCATGGAATACTCAGGCAAATGCTGGAACACTAATACATATTTCACAGATGATCATTCATTCTTTTCTGTCTTCATTTCGTCCGTCTCATCTTTCTCACTGAGTTAAACATGACCCGACATAACCTAACGGAACTTCAAACGAAAGATTAATTTATTTAATCGTTTAAGGTTACAGCAACACGAACAACAAAGTCAGTTTAATTTATATACATTTGGACCTAAAAAGAAATTTACCATCTTTACCTTTTAATCATCAGCATGGAGTTATCTAAGGAATCATTCATTGCCTCTTTACTTCAAACAGAGTAGAAACATATTTTATAGTAGGTTCACATCCCAACCACTCTCATTCATCCCTTTCCCTCCTTCATCACTTCATCTACGAGTGCCCAGTTAAGCAGGTGCTGTCTTATACAGTCACATCGTGAAGCCACAGTACGAATAATATCCGGTATCTATAGTCTCTGATGAATCTATTGAACTATCCTCGTATATGTATAGAATATATAAAGTTTGTTTATGGCCGCCTACAAAAATATGCCGCAATTTCAGCTGCTAACTTCTGTAGATAGCATATACTTGCCGAAATGCCCATTGAGTAAATGTGGATCAGAATATTTACTACGTTTCGATATGTTTATTTTAGAATTAAAGAAAATTTCTGGCCACTGGATACCGAAGTAACTGCTATTTTTATCAACTTATCAACTTATCAGATAGTTTAGTTTTTCGAATATTTAGAAGCCAACGCTTGTTCTGTTGTTGGTCCAAGGTGTGGGTACGGAGTTGAAAGAAACTCGAGGCTGTGGGAAGCAAATTCTTTTGTATAAACACAAAAATACAGTAAATCCGATAAATCTTTAAAATAACCCTAGGCAAAAATTTTCTGTCCCTCTCCAGCCTCTCGGAGTCTTTCAGCGTCTCTGAGAGCGTCTCTCACAGTCTTTCACAATCTCTTAGTTATTGCCTAGGTGTTTTTATGGATCTCTCACAGTCTCTGTATGAGAGACTCGAACGATAAAATTGTTAATTCAGAGATTCGAGTCTCTTGTTCAGAGGTTCGAGTCTCTCGTTCAGAGACTGGATACGAAATGAGGATCTCTCTACGAGCGACTCGAGACTCTCGTTCAGAGAGGCTAAACAGTTTTTTTTGACAGTCTCTGGACAGTGTCTCTCATCGACAACAGAGAGACTCGATGAGAAACGGAGACTCGAGTCTCGCTTTAAGAGACTCTGAGACACTGAACATTTTCATCTCGGGAAACCAAACTCAACGCAAAACATTCCCACAATGAATATGTGTAAAATAAAAAAAAAACGGATGTTTCACTTATCTTGTGAATATGCCTTTTCAAGACCAAAATTTCCTTTTAATAAATATCGGTAGAAAGAGCAACTCTTGTACCTTTTAGTGGCTGGGTATCGTCGTTGCACTAATTTAAATTAGTACAAAAATTACTAAAAGGCGCCTTCGGTGATTACTGACTTGCTGGTTCAAAACGATGATTGATTTTGGTCTAACCACAAGCACATCTGACCCCACGCAATATGCCGACCAAAATAAAATCAATGTCACCCTTTGGTCCCCTTGCACCGTTGATGCACGGTACCAATCACCTTTCGCCACGTTATCCCCCACAACACTGCAGCATAGGTACCATGAACAACCTTTCAACTAATTATTCATGTTAATATATAAAAATCCCGCGTAACTGTTCGTACACGTTAATTTCCGAAACCATTCAATCGATTTCAATAAAATTTGGTGAATGTGTACGGCTGGTTTCAGTTTGGAAAATAGGATAGTTTTGGGCCTGACAGGTGAAGCTGCTGTCGATATCTGAACGTTTTTGTAATTATTTTAACGAAAATTACTTTTTTTATTTTTTTTTCAGATTTTTCTTTCAATAATACAGACAACCACAATTTTTAACTTCCCCAAGCCCACACCTTCAATATTTTTTAATGCGGTTTCAAGGATTTTTTAAAGGAAAAAAAGGGTCATAATTCATTTTGTTCAATCCACCTTACAAAATGAGTTTCCAAAATACCACCCCTACAGGTGTAAAATGGGCAACAGATAGTAGTAGTACATAAAAAACATAAAGAAGCCACTACAACATCTAATTTATTATTGATCCGTTACGTAATATAATAATTGTGTAAAGTCCTTTACGAACATACAAATTGGTTTAAAATCATCATGTAGAAAGTTCTACAAAATACAACAATATAAAATACACCTATACGTTCTTGCGGATTCAATTAAATTTCGTCATTTAAAATAATTTCTGCAAATTACGTAATTTTAACGCTCATTAGCTTGAAAAATACCTGCAATAAAAAGCTTGCCGACTGAGCTACACAGAGAGCTCGGCTGTTATACTGAAGAACATTCATCTGAAAATTCCCTTCCGTACGCTTTTGGAGGAACATAAATCACAAACAAATCAAGCGAGTCAGTAATAAAGTTGATTTATATCCTTTGCTGTTCGTGGAAACTTGAAGAAATTCGTGAACGTATCAAAACCACTCTGAAATCCTTCCATTTCAAATCTTTACATCCGTTTAACAGCAATCAATTGTAAGTAGAGTAAGGACCCTATAATAGTATATAATAATATACAATTCAAATATACGTACAGATCCAAGCTGCATGGCCTAGAGGTTTAGATCAATGCTTAGCATTCGAGAGGATGCCGGTTTGATTCCGGGTCCGTCTGCTCTAGTCCAGGTTCTTATATGACATTCATGGAATACTCAGGCAAATGCTGGAACACTAATACATATTTCACAGATGATCATTCATTCTTTTCTGTCTTCATTTCGTCCGTCTCATCTTTCTCACCCCCACGACAACCCAGCCATTCCCACAACCACTATAAGGAGGCTGAACAGGATCTTTCGCCCCACCTTCTGTCGTAGTCCAGAGGGACTGCTCACCCATCAGAATTAGCTAGTTTGTATGAAACACACAAAGGATTTTTCTAAGGTCCTTCACCAACCGGCATGACCTAGAGGTTTCAACCATTACTTAGCATTCGAGAGGACGCCGGTTTGATTCCGGGTCCGTCTGCTCTGGTCCAGATTCTTATGTGACTTTCTTGGAATACTTAGGTAAATGCTGGAGCACTTATATTTCACAGATAATTATTCGTTCCCTTCTGTCTTCATGTCGTCCGTTACATCTTTCTCAGCCCCACGACCACCCATCCATTCCCACACCTATAAGGAGGCTGAACAGCGCCTTCCGCCCTACCCTTCGTGGTAGTCCAGAAGGACTGCTCACCCATCAGAATTAGTTGGTGGATATGAAACATCCAAAGGATTTTTCTTAGGTCCTTCTCCGAACGGCATGATCTAAAGGTTTAGACCGTTGCTTGGAATTCGGAAGGACACCAGTGCGATTCCAGGTCCATCTGGCATAGTCAAATATTTTCTGTAGTTTCTTTGGATTACATAGGCATGTGACGGGGTAGTAATATACCACTGACAATCTTTCACCCCCTTCTCTCTTCATTTCGTCTATCTCATCTTCTTAACCCCAACCATCACCCACGATTCCTAAAAGGAAGCCGAAGAGGGCTTTCCAACCTCCATTTGACTTAGTCCGGAGGACGTTGACACGAAAGATTAATTTATTTAATCGTTTAAGGTTACAGCAACACGAACAACAAAGTCAGTTTAATTTATATACATTTGGACCTAAAAAGAAATTTACCATCTTTACCTTTTAATCATCAGCATGGAGTTATCTAAGGAATCATTCATTGCCTCTTTACTTCAAACAGAGTAGAAACATATTTTATAGTAGGTTCACATCCCAACCACTCTCATTCATCCCTTTCCCTCCTTCATCACTTCATCTACGAGTGCCCAGTTAAGCAGGTGCTGTCTTATACAGTCACATCGTGAAGCCACAGTACGAATAATATCCGGTATCTATAGTCTCTGATGAATCTATTGAACTATCCTCGTATATGTATAGAATATATAAAGTTTGTTTATGGCCGCCTACAAAAATATGCCGCAATTTCAGCTGCTAACTTCTGTAGATAGCATATACTTGCCGAAATGCCCATTGAGTAAATGTGGATCAGAATATTTACTACGTTTCGATATGTTTATTTTAGAATTAAAGAAAATTTCTGGCCACTGGATACCGAAGTAACTGCTATTTTTATCAACTTATCAACTTATCAGATAGTTTAGTTTTTCGAATATTTAGAAGCCAACGCTTGTTCTGTTGTTGGTCCAAGGTGTGGGTACGGAGTTGAAAGAAACTCGAGGCTGTGGGAAGCAAATTCTTTTGTATAAACACAAAAATACAGTAAATCCGATAAATCTTTAAAATAACCCTAGGCAAAAATTTTCTGTCCCTCTCCAGCCTCTCGGAGTCTTTCAGCGTCTCTGAGAGCGTCTCTCACAGTCTTTCACAATCTCTTAGTTATTGCCTAGGTGTTTTTATGGATCTCTCACAGTCTCTGTATGAGAGACTCGAACGATAAAATTGTTAATTCAGAGATTCGAGTCTCTTGTTCAGAGGTTCGAGTCTCTCGTTCAGAGACTGGATACGAAATGAGGATCTCTCTACGAGCGACTCGAGACTCTCGTTCAGAGAGGCTAAACAGTTTTTTTTGACAGTCTCTGGACAGTGTCTCTCATCGACAACAGAGAGACTCGATGAGAAACGGAGACTCGAGTCTCGCTTTAAGAGACTCTGAGACACTGAACATTTTCATCTCGGGAAACCAAACTCAACGCAAAACATTCCCACAATGAATATGTGTAAAATAAAAAAAAAACGGATGTTTCACTTATCTTGTGAATATGCCTTTTCAAGACCAAAATTTCCTTTTAATAAATATCGGTAGAAAGAGCAACTCTTGTACCTTTTAGTGGCTGGGTATCGTCGTTGCACTAATTTAAATTAGTACAAAAATTACTAAAAGGCGCCTTCGGTGATTACTGACTTGCTGGTTCAAAACGATGATTGATTTTGGTCTAACCACAAGCACATCTGACCCCACGCAATATGCCGACCAAAATAAAATCAATGTCACCCTTTGGTCCCCTTGCACCGTTGATGCACGGTACCAATCACCTTTCGCCACGTTATCCCCCACAACACTGCAGCATAGGTACCATGAACAACCTTTCAACTAATTATTCATGTTAATATATAAAAATCCCGCGTAACTGTTCGTACACGTTAATTTCCGAAACCATTCAATCGATTTCAATAAAATTTGGTGAATGTGTACGGCTGGTTTCAGTTTGGAAAATAGGATAGTTTTGGGCCTGACAGGTGAAGCTGCTGTCGATATCTGAACGTTTTTGTAATTATTTTAACGAAAATTACTTTTTTTATTTTTTTTTCAGATTTTTCTTTCAATAATACAGACAACCACAATTTTTAACTTCCCCAAGCCCACACCTTCAATATTTTTTAATGCGGTTTCAAGGATTTTTTAAAGGAAAAAAAGGGTCATAATTCATTTTGTTCAATCCACCTTACAAAATGAGTTTCCAAAATACCACCCCTACAGGTGTAAAATGGGCAACAGATAGTAGTAGTACATAAAAAACATAAAGAAGCCACTACAACATCTAATTTATTATTGATCCGTTACGTAATATAATAATTGTGTAAAGTCCTTTACGAACATACAAATTGGTTTAAAATCATCATGTAGAAAGTTCTACAAAATACAACAATATAAAATACACCTATACGTTCTTGCGGATTCAATTAAATTTCGTCATTTAAAATAATTTCTGCAAATTACGTAATTTTAACGCTCATTAGCTTGAAAAATACCTGCAATAAAAAGCTTGCCGACTGAGCTACACAGAGAGCTCGGCTGTTATACTGAAGAACATTCATCTGAAAATTCCCTTCCGTACGCTTTTGGAGGAACATAAATCACAAACAAATCAAGCGAGTCAGTAATAAAGTTGATTTATATCCTTTGCTGTTCGTGGAAACTTGAAGAAATTCGTGAACGTATCAAAACCACTCTGAAATCCTTCCATTTCAAATCTTTACATCCGTTTAACAGCAATCAATTGTAAGTAGAGTAAGGACCCTATAATAGTATATAATAATATACAATTCAAATATACGTACAGATCCAAGCTGCATGGCCTAGAGGTTTAGATCAATGCTTAGCATTCGAGAGGATGCCGGTTTGATTCCGGGTCCGTCTGCTCTAGTCCAGGTTCTTATATGACATTCATGGAATACTCAGGCAAATGCTGGAACACTAATACATATTTCACAGATGATCATTCATTCTTTTCTGTCTTCATTTCGTCCGTCTCATCTTTCTCACCCCCACGACAACCCAGCCATTCCCACAACCACTATAAGGAGGCTGAACAGGATCTTTCGCCCCACCTTCCGTCGTAGTCCAGAGGGACTGCTCACCCATCAGAACTACACCCAAAGAATTTTTCTAAGGTCCTTCACCGATTGGCATGACCTAGAGGTTTCAACCAAATGCTGGAGCACTTATATTTCACAGATAATTATTCAATCCCTTCTGTCTTCATTTCGTCCGTTTCATCTTTCTCACCCCCACGTCCACCCACCCATTCCCAGAAGGAGGCTGAACAGGACCTTCCGACCTACCTTTCACTGCTCACCCATCAGAATTAGTCGGTGTGTATGAAACATCCAAAGGATTTTTCTTGGATCCTTCACCAAGCGGCATGATCGGGAGGTTTAGACCATTGTTTAGCATTCAGAAGGACACCGATTCGATTCCAAGTCCATCTGGCATGGTCAAAAATTTTCTGTCGTTTCCTTGGATTATATAGGGGTACCGGGATAGTACCTAATATTCTACAGACAATCTTTCACCCCCTTCTCTCTTCATTTCGTCTATCTCATCTTCTTAACTCCAACCATCACCCACGATTCTTAAAAGGAAGCCGAAGAGGGCTTTCCAACCTCCATTTGACTTAGTCCGGAGGACGTAGTCAGCTTAGTTGCTAGTGGGAATAAAAGACCCAAAAGTTTTTTCTTATAGGCCCTTCCACAGTACTTTACGCACAATGCAATACAAATGATCAAATAAACGGTTCTGGTAGAATGGATTTGCGTCTGGGGGCTGAAAATATTTATCTAGACATAGCTAGCACTTCCACAGTGTAGCCATTGGAGTGGCTGACTGTTAGATTGTTGAAGAGAAGTTCAGCTTCGCCTGCTTCGTTCAGGCGTGGATTTGGTTGGCTGGCTAGAAAGCCTGTCGTGTTTACCAGGGGTATGAGGATTCTACTGCGGTTAAATACGCAGTACCTTTTTTCTTAACTGATTTGGTTTTTACTTATGCTATAAAATTATAATATATAGTCAACAAATATATTTTGGTAGATTAAGTAAGGTTATGGTTGTATTACGTTTTTGTTTCACTTTTAATAGTATAAAACAAACCATCATAACGTTTTCTTGATTGTTAATTTGTATATTGTTTATTAATAATGTTTTTTGTGTTTTACCTATCGGTGTCGAAAGTTCGCTCCCTATTTTTCTCTGTCTCTATGGACACCTATCTAGTTTGTTTGACGAAAGGCGCTTATAAACTCTAACATAAACTAGCTATTTTACAGGAACTACATATCGGTTTTTGACTACTTATAACAGATATAAATTTCTGCAAGAACTAAAGATATAATTGAAAACACTT
The DNA here is from genome assembly GCF_000699045.2 of Agrilus planipennis. Lineage (NCBI taxonomy): Eukaryota > Metazoa > Arthropoda > Insecta > Coleoptera > Buprestidae > Agrilus > Agrilus planipennis. Next base: position 81,430 of record NW_020438964.1, read on the forward strand.
ATCTTACGTATCATTCCTGTAATTACCTGCCTATGTTTCTAACTACTTCTCATGAGCAAAAACATTAAATTGGCCTTAAGCCTTAAGTTATTTTGTTAAACAAACTTTGAATATAAAGTTTGTCTTAAATTAATAAATATGATTAAGCTGCTCGACTTCTTGTAATCAATACGAAGCAAATTTAGACAAGAAGTTACTGACAGTAAAATGAGTAAAGTTTGGTCGTATTTCACTGGAGTGTTTCTGGTTCTGAAGGCATAATTTGTGTTGCTTATAGGTACTAACTTCAAGGCTAGTTATTTTGGTTTCAAATTTACTGAAATTTGTTTTCGTCGAAAATTTCCATTTCTTTGTTAGAAATAATTCCAAAAAAAAATTTCATCGTAGACAGTTTTTTTTTATCTACACGGATAATATCTGCTTTTAAATTAAATCTCTATTTAAAAGGGTAAGGCTAAAATAAAAATTATTGTTGTTCTTTAGTGTCTTAAAAGTTTAGACGTCAACTTTGCTTTTGGAAGGACACCAGTTTGAGTCTGGCTTCGCTTGACCTGGTTGAAGTATTTCTGTGGTTTGCTTGGACGATTTAGGGTAATGATAGAGCAGTGACATTACAGTTCTTCACTTCTACTTTGTCCTCACCCACACATTCCCATGATTCCTAAGAGGAAGTGGAATAGGGCCTTCCGATCTACCTTCCTGAGCGACTGCACGCCCAATAAAGTTAGTAATTCATGAGAATGAAAAACCAAAAGTTGATTATTTTAAGTTTTACAAGAAAATATGTNTTTTATTTACTCCAACAACAATTTAACTACAATAAATAAATAGTTTAATCATATAATAGTAATAACATAAACCTAACTAGTAATACACTTAGGAACGTAAAAAATTGCAAGGAACCATCACATGGTAAGTGAAGACGGCATACCGCCTCACCACCCTTCCTGGTGATCTTGGATTTGACTCCCATCATTATTATTGATTTACTTACCCAGTTTGCAGTTATAAATAAATAATTTCGATGCACCAATTTTGTACCAGTGACTTAAATAAGAAGTTTAGATAGGTACTATGCAACAATATTAAATTATTAGTTTAAAAGAATGGTGTATGCTTAGTCATGTTCAAGTCCTAGAAGTTTACGAGAAAATCTTCGAATTTTTTGCCTTTTTACTGGATTTAGATCAATAGAACACAAAATACAAAATTATGCCGAATTTTATAATCCATGAGTGAGTAGTGGTGAGGGATGTTTAGTAAACTTCGTGAATGTTGTCTTCTTTACCGTAATTTTATGATGCTAAAATGAAATGGAGGCGTCAATTTGTATGAATAATCGCAATAGCAGTATTTACGAAAGGTTCTGTAATGGTGAGGTAAGTACAATACGTGTCTCGTTTACATGCTTCAATGTTCTAATAAAAAGGGTTCCAATAGTCCATTGGATACATTATATATTTACTTATTTCACATGTAAGCTACAAAATATAAATTAAAACGAATTTATTAAAACTATATTCAGTAATAATGGCCTTCTCAATATTTGTTTGTTTTGAATCTCATATTTAACGTCGATAAGCTGGCGACTGGTATTCCATTGGTTATTGTCTGTGTTTGACTAAGGTGACGAAAGACCAAGGAAGGAACCCTATAAAAACATGTGAGGGCGACAGAATGAATATATAGCAGTATGTAGTCGTCTTTTGACTAGTACGGTGGCGAGCGATGCGTCATGTTGCATGTGCATTTGTTATGCGTAGATAATTTGGGTAGCAAATTATTGGTTTATTAACATGATCACACATAATTGGTATTTATACATATGTATTTATATTGTGCGCTGTTCTCGAGAAATATTTGTGTTAACACGTTATTGAGGCTATGGTGTTTATTTGAGCTCATTGTGGCTGATGCCACGGATGTGCTAACCCCAGTATGTCAGGAGAGACGCAGATATCCGGTGATGCCTAATGTAGTACGTATTTGCCTTGCTTGGGCTGGGTATGGTATAGCTATAACGACGCGGGGTTTAGGTCCGTCCTACGCTGTTGGTCTCCAGAATGTGTGTATCCTTTCTGGAGGCGCGGGAGCGCAAACTCATGATTACAGGTACTATCTACTGATGGATGAATGCTACGTGTCCATCATTAGACTGATGAGACACTTCGTAAGTGTTCCAGAAGGGCAAGGATTCTTGGGAACCCCGGTGATCTTATCAAGAGATCGATAAATGCATTTATCTCTTACATGCGATTATGGTTTCTTATGGTCGTGAATATAATGTTGTCGTTACCTTACTACCTTGTAGTCGCCAGCTAGCCAAATATGTTTATATTAGAGCACGCACGCCCTTATCTTCTCTCTAGGTAATTTGGTAAAGGTCTAGATGATGGGGGTATCGGAAGAGGAGGTCTTCCCCACCACTGTACCATGGTGTTATGGGTGTTCAAAGTTAATAAATATGCCAATTTTTATACATTTCTAGACATGTAAATATTTATATAGTCATTCTTAAACAATATATATAACAAAGGTAAAACTAATGAAAACTACATAAAAATATTGAGAAAGCTATATAAAACATAATTGAAATAGCTTTATCAATAGGGTAGGTTAGGTTAGGTTATCGGGTTTTGTTCAAGTGACCACCCTCTTTCGATCCCCCACCTCCACCCGCTTGAAAATATTTNTACCTCATGATCTTATCAACAGATCGGTAAGTGTATTTATTTCTTGCGTGTGATTATGGTTTCTTATGGTCAAGAATGTAATGTCGTCGTTACCTTACTATCATGTAGTCGCCAGCCAGCCAACTATGTTTATCTTTGAGCACCCACGCCTTCATCTCCCCTCTGGTCAATTTATTAACCATATTTACTATCATTCATTATTATTGGCAGGTAATGATTACATCGTTTATTCTAATTAATTATGTTGATTTTAAAAATACAAATAAGTTGTCAATAAAGTGAAATAATATCAACATCCCTTACACATAATGTTTCAAAATGTTCTCTTTGTCAGCAAGGATATCCGATACAAAAAGAACAGTAAAAATCTGTTGAAAGAGATTCTCTATACCGCAACTTTGTCCCTTTCCCTCATTTATTTGAATGGGTATCAATTTTATGACACGTTGTATTCTTGAAGGTATCGTGCTTTAGACACGTTCCGATCACGTGATTTCCGCGTATTCACCTTTTCCAGGACGCAAGTGGATGAAGAAAGGTCCTTCATTCGCCCGAAGGGTCGAAAAGAAACACTCGAATAACTCGGCCGAGCCGACTGTACACTTTTTTCGTCTGTCTTATATAAAGCCTAGTCAACAATGAATTGTAGTAATTTGATGAAATGAGGGCGTATGAATTAACATTAAAATTTATTACAAAAGAAACTTTTATTGCATATTTGGAGACTACACATAAGACCTTGCCAGTAATTATCTTACTTCGATTCAAAAATCATTTGAGAGACCGCTACAGCGGTTTTGAGAACTGTGAAATTCAAAACGTTTCAGTGACCTTGGAGAGAGAGAGAGCACGTGACGTCACAAGTATGGTAATAGATAGTTGATGAAAAGTGTTCACTGTTTATGTAGTTACTGATAATAATCAAACATGTCTATTTCAGCCAAAATACATGAATTCAAACTAAAAATCTTATTCGTTATATTTAATAATATCGAATTAATTAACGTTTATTACAACACCTGAACTATCTTTATTACTAATGGTCAATAGGTAAAGGTTGTGTTGTATAAGTGTGCTACGATAGTGAGCAAGACGAGATGAAAGACTTGTATTTATATTTTAATAAGAAGTAGATATTCTGGGGGTTTCGTAGGCGTAATCTTTGCCATTACCAGAATTATTATAACATGAATAAGGGTAAGAATGCGTCATCAACAAACATGGAATCCCCCCACTACTTCCATCCGGGGTGCCTGTAAATGCACCTGGGGAGCATTTTGAGACCTTATTCTACCTATACGGTAATGACATAACTGTCTGTCGACTGTAGAAGCCTTTAGGGTAAGGTTGGGTAAATCGTACCATAATCTAAATCGTACCACCGTTACTTTTCATATTTAGGATGCATATTGTGCTATCTTGTGTTCAAATTTAAAACCTATTATTCAATACAAATTAATGTAGATGTCGTGTTTTTTGGAATGGCGGTTGTATTTACGAATATGGTGGATAATGAAAAAGGCAGTTTACGGTTGTAATATTTCCTTGTCGTGTCTAAGGCTTTATTTAATACTAGGTAAGTACAACACGATGTATTTTAGTATGCACTGATTTAATAGCAATTTATTGTCAACCACACACTAAAAGAAGATTAAAATATACTCTACAAATGTTTTGTTCTAACTAAGAAAACAAAACGTAGAAGTCCGATAAATCGTACCGACAAACGTTGTTAAATCGTACCGGTACGATTTACCGGCCTAATACTTGTGTTTATGTGTTTTTATATTAAATTAGAATTGAAAACATTTCTTGTAGGGCCCAATGGTCTGTTATTTAATATTAAACTCATTAATACCGGTTGTCTTAAAAATAGCACATATCGCATTTGATTTATCAGACTGTTGTTGTACATAGGTATAATATAAAACTGTAGTGGCAAACAAAAGGAAGTACCATCATTTGCGTTCACTAAACAAAGTAGCCAACGAAAAAAACATGCATTACGGCCGGCTAACAGTATTGGACAAGGATTGGCACAACATCTTATAAAATTAGAAGTTTCTCTGTTTAGAAGCTTCTCTGTTTGGGATAACACCTAACATATGTTCGTCGCCTGACATTTCAAGTTGCTGAAAAGAT
>NW_020438964.1:87610-88371 GCF_000699045.2 Agrilus planipennis
AACTACGTATACTTAAATAGTTTCAATTGCTTGAAATTATCTCAAAAATTTTATTTCTTTGATATCAAGTTATCTATTGATATATTTGATGTTAACTGATGTATTTTAAATGCTAGCGAAAGTCATACTAAGATATCAACCACACTAGCTAATGAAAAAAGATACTATTAGGTGTTTCATACCGACCAGCCAATATTGCTGGTGGGTGGGTTTTTCCCACCGTGTACAGTGGATGATCTTCTTAACCCCCTTTTAAGAATCAAGACAATGGGTGTGTGGTGATTGGGGCTGAGCAAAATGAGGCGGACGAAATGAAACTAAAAGAGGGTGAAAGGTTATCTGTGGAATATTACTGCATGAGTATTTGCTTAAATGATCCAAGGAAACTACAAAAAAGCTTGGATCACAGCAGACGGAACTTGAATTGAACAGCTGTCCTCCCAAATGCTAAGCAATGGTCTAAATCTCTAGGATTAGTTCAGTTCATATTCAGCTAATATACAAAAATGTTATACTTCATTTACTTTCTCTAGCGATGTGCCCCTTCCAATGTATTGGATGAGCGCTGGCAATATCGTAGGTAGGGATAAGAAAGCTCATTATACTCTAGGCTCTTGTTCATTAAACATACTTTTTCATACAGTACCTGCCAAAAGTTTTGTTCAATCATGAATAGTAGTGCGAGTCGAAAACAAGCGTTAAAGCCTTTAATATGTCTTCAAATATAAATAAACATCTCGTTGATATTTTCAGTAGTAAAT
>NW_020438964.1:89366-90933 GCF_000699045.2 Agrilus planipennis
ATGTTCCGACTATTCCATAATCAACTTTCAACCCCCATAACTTTTTATGGGTGTGAGACCGCCGCAATTTTTTTATGGGGTTTTACTCTGATGACCACCCTCTTTCGATTCCCCCTACCCCCACTCCCATCTAACTCCCACAACTTTTTATGGGGGGTGAGACCGCCATGAACTTTTTATGGTACAGTGGTGGGGGAGACCTCCTCTTTCGATCCCACCCACCCATCATCTAGACATTAACGGTAATTTATTGACTCTATTTGCTATCATTCATTAATTTTGGTGAGTAATGATTACATCGTTTATTCTAATTAATTATGTTGATTTTAAAAATACAAATAAGTTGTCAATAAAGTGAAATAATATCAACATCCCTTACACATAATGTTTCAAAATGTTCTCTTTGTCAGCAAGGATATCCGATACAAAAAGAACAGTAAAAATCTGTTGAAAGAGATTCTCTATACCGCAACTTTGTCCCTTTCCCTCATTTATTTGAATGGGTATCAATTTTATGACACGTTGTATTCTTGAAGGTATCGTGCTTTAGACACGTTCCGATCACGTGATTTCCGCGTATTCACCTTTTCCAGGACGCAAGTGGATGAAGAAAGGTCCTTCATTCGCCCGAAGGGTCGAAAAGAAACACTCGAATAACTCGGCCGAGCCGACTGTACACTTTTTTCGTCTGTCTTATATAAAGCCTAGTCAACAATGAATTGTAGTAATTTGATGAAATGAGGGCGTATGAATTAACATTAAAATTTATTACAAAAGAAACTTTTATTGCATATTTGGAGACTACACATAAGACCTTGCCAGTAATTATCTTACTTCGATTCAAAAATCATTTGAGAGACCGCTACAGCGGTTTTGAGAACTGTGAAATTCAAAACGTTTCAGTGACCTTGGAGAGAGAGAGAGCACGTGACGTCACAAGTATGGTAATAGATAGTTGATGAAAAGTGTTCACTGTTTATGTAGTTACTGATAATAATCAAACATGTCTATTTCAGCCAAAATACATGAATTCAAACTAAAAATCTTATTCGTTATATTTAATAATATCGAATTAATTAACGTTTATTAAAACACTTGAACTATCTTTATTACTAATGGTCAATAGGTAAAGGTTGTGTCGCATAAGTTTGTTACGATAGAGAACAAGACAAGACCAGATATTGAGAACAAGACAAGATCAGATACTTATATTTGTATATTTATAAGAAGTAGATATTATAGGCGTTTCGTAGGTGTGTGTAAAATTCATCTTTGCTATTATCGGAATTACAAGTGTAAGAATGCGTCATCAACAAACATGGAATTCCCCCCCCCCACTACTTCCATCCGGGGTGCCTGTAAATGCACCTGGGGAGCATTTTGAGACCTTATTCTACATACACAGTAATGACCCAACTGTTTGTCGACTGTGGAAGCCTTTATATACATTAAGTTAGTTTATAACGGTTTAAATAAAATATATATACTTAAATAGTTTCAATTGCTTGAAATTAACTGAAAAATTTTATTTCTTTGATATCAAGTTATCTATTGATCATCTATCGCT
>NW_020438964.1:92201-120650 GCF_000699045.2 Agrilus planipennis
ATTGGTAATGACCCAACTGTTTGTCGACTGTGGAAGCCTTTATATACATTAAGTTAGTTTATAACGGTTTAAATAAAATATATATACTTAAATAGTTTCAATTGCTTGAAATTAACTGAAAAATTTTATTTCTTTGATATCAAGTTATCTATTGATATATATTTGATGTTAACTGATGTATTTTAAATGCTAGCAAAGGTCATACTAAGATATCAACCACAACAGCTAATGAAAAAAGATACTATTAGGTGTTTCATACCGATCAGCCAATAGGGTCGGTTGTTCCCACCGTGTAGAGTGGATGATCTTCTTAATCCCCTTTTAAGAATCAAGACAATGAGTTGGTGGTGATTGGGGCTGAGCAAAATGAGGCGGATGAAATGAAACCAGAAGAGGGTGAAAGGTTATCTGTGGAATATTACTGTATGAGTATTTGTTTAAATGATCCAAATAAACTACAAAAAAGCTTGGATCACGGCAGACCGAACCTGAATTGAACAGCTGTCCTCCCAAATGCTAAGCAATGGTCTAAATCTCTAAGTTCAGTTCAGTTCATATTCAGCTAATATACAAAAATGTTATACTTCATTTACTTTCTCTAGCGATTTGCCCCTTCCAATGTCTTGGATGAGCGCTGGCAAAATCGTAGGTAGGGACAACAAAGCTCACTATACTCTAGGCTCTTGTTCATTAAACTATGTATAGAATATATAAAGTTTGTTTATGGCCGCCTACAAAAATATGCCGCAATTTCAGCTGCTAACTTCTGTAGATAGCATATACTTGCCGAAATGCCCATTGAGTAAATGTGGATCAGAATATTTACTACGTTTCGATATGTTTATTTTAGAATTAAAGAAAATTTCTGGCCACTGGATACCGAAGTAACTGCTATTTTTATCAACNAAACTGAAGGTCACATCGCTACAGAAACTAATCGAAGTATACCTTGGGTTTAGTCGGTAATTTATCGAGATTACGTTGTGTTGACGAGATTAAACGGGATTGGTAGAAATAGATAACGTGAGGAAGTACTGTTCTCGTAATGCCCTTTGAGACCTGTACGCATAGTAAAAATGTTTTTTGCCTATTTTATAAAGTGACACCTTCATTTTGCAATTATGGGGTACTTAACCTTATTTGAGGGTATCACAGGTTGTTTGAAGGTACTTGCGAGCATTTTTATTCGTAGCGCACTGAAAATCCCATATAAGTATGTAGAAAATTTCAAGGATGTATGCATGTCGTATTTTTTTTGTTAGGAATTTGTTTTGTTCATTATATTATAAAATATTGGTCTTTTTTCATCAACCTACCAAATAAGCTTTCAGGAGCTCAGGATAACTTTTCCATTTTCATCATATATATGTGCTATTCACCGAAACTTTCACATGTTACACTTTCTCATTTGTTATTTATCAGGTCGTCTGTATTTACAGCTCACTCTGACTCAAGCAATTCAATATCAGTTAGTATAATTTTATTTCTTATTTTCCGCTTCCTTTTTTCGTCATTGAAGTCACGTGTATGAAGAAACCGAACCAATTGCAGTCCCAAGCGAATAGACAAAATGTTTATGAAGTTTATCGACTGAATTGAAAATTATGTTGATATTTTTTGCTTTCCAGAAAAAAAGTGCTATGTCGTTTCTTTTAGGGAATGGGAAAACAATAAGGAACCGTACTCTCATCTGACAAGACATATTTTTGACACAAGCATTTATTTGACATTTATTTCAAAAAGTATTGTGCTCAATTTTAAGGAAGATCCAAAAATTTTGCGAACCTGAAAATAATTAATTGCTTGAACTGAAGTTGAACAGGGCATGTCAATTATTTCATGGGCACTATAGCTTTCCTGTATACTACAGGATAAAAAAGTGACAATGTCAGTTTTTAAAAGTTAAGAACCGTCTGATTTTCTTTTACTTTACTTTGCTAGGTTTTTTATATATTACCCTACCTCTACATTTCCACAGGATGTTTCTCAAATAAGTAGCAAAATTTGAAGGATGTTAACTAAATGCAATAGGGAATCGCTTTGTGATTAAAGGAGCGTGATTAAGGAAATATGTATGAAAACCAGACGAACTTGCAATTCGAAGCCGGCCCTGGGCGTGAATTGGCAACTTATAGAGAAATTGTTATAACAACTAAACAATTAGATCGATGAAAAGTGTAAACAGTGAACGTTGAGGAACAACTAATAAAGTAAATATCACCAGCATACTACTACGCTACTACTCATAACAATGTTTAGACGTCCATTGCAATAACAATAAATTAAATAACTACTTCATTTATCACTGATAGTGTGCTAGTGTGCAGTACTGTTTAAAGTACACCTCGACATGATATTAGGAACACAAAGTTATGTAAACTTTAATAGGTGAATTAGTATCTTCTGAACAGGTAATAGTAATTTTATTAAATTTCAAAACAATCACTGAGGTATTACTACCCACCAATAGGTCCATTCTCTCTTAGAAAAAATTAATTACAACACCAATAAGCACATACACACATTAATATACTGTTTCATACAACCCCATACAAAGACGTCAAACAATAGATCAGGACCTTTACGTTTAGTCTAGCGTACAATACAATAATACTCTGCACTGACCTATGACATTAACACATTGACTTACTTCTAATAATTTCGTCTGTCTACATACCAAATACGTCTACAACGTTAAAAGAACAAAGAACTACTCTAGACTGACTGTAGACATAAACATCTTCATTCACACTTAATCTAATCTAATAAATAAGAAACAATTCATAAATACAAAGATAGAAAATAAATAAAACACGGATGCTGGTAAGTAGCAACTAATTGAATGCGGCGTTGCAATTTCGTACTTCCTTCCGTGATCATACCAGGGCCGGACTAGCCGTTGCTTGTAGATACTTTCAAGTACGTTTTTCTCGTGAACGGTGGACTTTCGGACCACCAAACATCTACTTAATTTTCTTATTTTATAGTATCTTATCAATTTCCGAAACTTATTTCAGAAACATATCCTGTACGTATAAATAAAGTTGAAATGTCAGTCCGTAACATCGAAATAAACGTCTTTCTTCAAACTCATGTGCTATTAGAACACAACCATTAAAAATTGTCTATGCCTACAAGCTAATCTTCGAAACGACTGAACTAATTTCGAATAAGCTTTACAAACATGAAGAGGAAGTCAGGTCAGGAGTAATCTAGTCTACATTTTGTCTGTTTGTCTATTTGTACAAGGCGTGGATACAATGTAGTTATTAATATCATTCAAACATTAGACAATGCGAATTATATACATTAAATTTAATAGAAGGAGGAGGATGTTTTTACAAAATATTTATTCCCTCATTGCGTAGCCTTATCCCGTATCATTCGATGTCGGCTCCCCTCGTTATTTTTCTCAGTAATCTTCAGGTCTTCTCATTTCTTGTTCATAACACCTAAGACATACTTCGTCGAAGTCGAAAAAGTCGAGAGTTGTGAGTCGAATTCAAGATCACAAAAATGCAGGGCGGTGAGACGGCTCACCGTCTTCACTCACTCTGTGACAGTTCCCTGCCATTTATACATTATATTCTAGCGAGCACGAGTGTGTTTGTGTGCGATCGGGCGCACGTGTGCTTGAACAGCTTATCGATTCGCCGACTAGCCGCGGGCGCCTTTCTTCATGTGCGTCGTATTTGTAAATGTATGTGTCGTACCTGCGTTCTGGGAAAGCAGTTAAACAGTTCAAAGAAAAAATAAATTATCCGGATGTTTCCAGAAGGTTCCAGAAAGTAAACAAAAGAGTATTTAAAGGAAGAGACGACCGCCGAGAGGAAGAGAAACAAATTGACCGTTGCAGAAGTGAACCCAGAAATAAATTGACAGTGATAGCAGTGAAATAAATAGCGCAGTGAATAGTGACATACCAACACTACTGTAAGTAAGTAGTTTTTGTCGTTATCAGTCTTAGAAGTTAATTTTGTTAAACCCAGGAACATTACAATATTACAGATGTAGCTAGTAAGCTATTCACTCTTGAGGTGTTTCTTTCTTGTTACAATAGCATATTGTGCGACGTCACTCTCCTTTCTTCAGATTTATTTCGGCTCAAATAGTATTATCTGTGTGCGAAACAAGCCAAAGAGAAAATCCTTTCAGGAGCTTCGAACCCGGAAACCGGCAAAATTCTCATGCGGAAGAGCGCTCAGCGCTATTGAAAAAGTTTTGGTCCCTGCCCACTCCTGATCTCAACTTTTCTTCCTCCTTAATTACGTTCATTATCGCCGAGACAATGATAAAAAGCGCTTGTTGTAATAGTTACTTATGTCTTAACTTCGATAGGTGGTAACATTATGAGTTAATTAATAGAATAACACCTTGCGGATATTTATTTTGTTTATGGTGGCAATATGGGTTCTTTTTCTGGAGATGGACTTTAAAAGAATTTATTAATTGAAAAACTGATTTTCTAGGTAAAGGAAGCAATAAATTAATTTTTATACCACCTGCAAAGCATACATGTGTTGTGTATTATCAGTACCTACCTACTAGTGTATTGCGGACTTTTCTTTCATTTCAGACTTTTGATAGAGAAAGTTTTTATTCGTCATTGTTGTCCTCTCTTAAAATAAAGGAGTGAAAAATTAACTTATCTTCCGAGTGAAATAAAAGTTTACTGATAAAACAGTTACTATTAACGATTAATTAGCCTGAGAATTAATCAGCTTTCCTTATTAATTCATTAGTTATTTTGTACTGATGTTGATCAGTTAAGTAATTCCCAGTTTTGTGACTAAAACTTATTTAAAGAAATCAAAGTTTTTTGTGACTGAAAATTATATTGGAAAATAAGAAAGCATTACTAGAATTTAAAGCATTTTTTTGTCATTAAATTTCTTATATTTCAGTTAATTATTTTTTAATTACTCGTTGGTTCATTGGTAAAATGCTAGCCTGAGATCCGAAGCCAAGAATTTTTGGGGGAGAGGGGAGCGCAACAGTCAAAAAGTAGATGTTGTTGTATAAAAATGATGGTTATAGTTGATATAAGACCAAAGGACGCTTATACAATGTGTAACAGGAATAAGTACCGAGCTTGGGAGGGTGTAAACTAGATGCTATAAACAATCTCACAGTGAGTTTAGCAGCGTGATTAAGGGCAATTTTTTTTTTAAGAAAATTATAACAGTTTACAACTCGAATCCGGTCCTGTGGGTGAATTGGCAACATAGGTATCTAGCGAATAGCGCAGCGCGATAAAAACTGCATCTACATGAATAGAGAATGTAAACATTGCCGATTATTAAACGTCTAAGATAAACACGAATAATTTAATACTACACATTATGTTTGGACTAAATAAATTAAATAAGTGTATTACATGCAGCAAAATGTAAATGTACGAAAAAAAAACTGTCTCATTAACATTGGACATAATCAAAAGCCCCCATCTCCACTTTGATTTTGCATATTTATTTTTAAGTGGTTTATACATATTCAATTAGCATACTAATTAATTTGCACTGCTGTTATATATCATAATTAGTGACAATGGACTGATTCTTTTTTAGAGAGTATCCTAATTATAAATTCTCAAATAATTTAATTTAGCTTCGATTTTTGATGTCACAATTACTTAGCGATTATAACTAGTTTACCGCGTATAATAATTTTGTGTGCACGATATATCATACTATTACTGCGGTTGTTATTTATTGATTAGTAAACGGCAATTTTCAATTATAATGTTAATTTGGCAGGTGTGATTCGACTTCATGGTGAAATTCTATCCGTATTATTTCAGAGCTGGCTTATTTACGATCCGTCAGCGAGTTAATCACCAACAAGACATGTTAGCCACGTAGGAAATGCATAAAACAAATGTTAATAAACACCGTGGTTTCTAAATTCGTACAATCTGTCTGTATGTTGTGTTACACTGATTGTATCAACGTTGGTTCAGTTGAACTGCAGAATATCTAAGTACGAAATTTACAATACATTATCCAAAAGGAGTCCTGTTTCTCTTACACTAGTAAAACTGTCAAAATAAAATGTGTGCTGGGACATATAGTAGAAGTAAAACTTCAAAGGGCAAGTGGAAAAACGAATGGCAACAAAATTTTTACTTCATGTTTTACGGGCAGATTGTTAATCTACTGCCGTAAAACTTCAAGTAAAAATTTGGTTGTCTACTATTGTTATCTACTATGTGTTCCAGCACACGTTTCGCTTTTACAATTTTACTGCAAATTATGATTTGGTTTTTACATAGACCGCAAATAAAGGCAATGATGTCCACCCACGTGGAGAGCAAAGGTATGAAAGCAACAGCTGAGCACAGCACACGCCGCCGAGACTCTAGCAGACTCCCTGCTCTCCGCGCGGCTGCGCATTATAACCATCTAATACAGCCGTTGCCCTCTCTCCGCCAGCGCTAGCCTTTCTATCCCTCCTCCGCTGGCGCCTTTCTCCACATGATATACCGTTTACCCTCTCCACGCAGCCATAACGCTTTTTAGTGACAGAAAAAATTGCAATACCCTCTGTCTATATATAGAAATTTCATTTCAAAATGATTCGTGTTCAAATTAACATTATAAAATTTTGATGAAAAAGTCAAATGCTTATAACGTGGATCTTACTTTACTCTTTTTAAATTTACATTACCCAACGTTACTTAAACGTTAAATATTATGTTGATTATTAGAAGAAAGTGAAGTGACTTGTAGAAGTGGCATTGTTTATGCAGGCTTCAGTTTTATAAGGCAAATCGTTTGATCGCGAATCCAGATTCACACAAGCTCATTGATATATAATGCGTTATAATTGTTACGCAGGCTTTTACTAGTCTGTCTCACCAATCGAGACGACTGTTTTTGTTACTACGAATTATTACGATTGCTACGTCTTATTAACTGTGGAAATACCAAATGCTACTACAAGTGTTATACCTAACCCGCTGAGAAGGGACGTAAAAACGAGCGTCATCCGGAAAACTAAGCCTGGTCAATATGATTAATCAAGTTATAAGTTCAGAAGTTGGGTGTTGATCGGAGAAGATTTTACTGGAGGGCAGAAACCGGAACAGTGGTAAATAATCCCTCATCATGGCATTTTGAATTCAATAAGGAATAACGTTTTATTTGCACTAGAAAAAATAGTTCTGGGGCAAAGTGAATTACCGCAGTGGCACTAGGTATTCTAATAAATGCATTTCCAAAAAAAATCAGTTTCTTTTTTGTCACCTAAAAAGAGAGGCCCTTAGGATTGGAGACAAAGGTGTACAATATTGATAAGCTGCTGGATCAACCTTATGGCGAGGATTGGATGAAACTTCTACAACTCACTATTTAAAAAAGCCTGCCGTTGTATGTAAAGAAAATTTTGGAAGTATGCCAAAACCAAACTGAAGATGTTCCTGTTTGCAATGTATATATACTACGAGTTTCATTAAATTCTAACACAAACAATGTTCTTTTCCTTACATTAAATGAACGTCAATTTAAAAAAAATGTAACGTAAATTCTACTTTAAATTCTGAGTTGAAACTACAATTATGTCAATACAGCGTCTTTTATGCCATACTGGCAATTCTTAATGCCATATCTACCAATTTAAATAAGTCATTTTGACGACAGCAATTGTAAAAATGACTGCAACCATATTGTACCTCTGACTTTAGGTAATGTTATCAGTACCCGAAATTAAGTCATTCCAACAATGACATTAGTGTTATTTCGGCTACTTTCAAAAAGTAATTATTGACTGAAAGTAATGATGTCAAGTTGACTCAAAATTGCAGGAACCAAAATTTGGAGTCAGTCTGACTTTAAATTTTTTATAGTGTAAATGCCGACTCAATTCGTCAATTAAAGGTTAAATATTGCCACTCACCGACACAACTGATTCAAAAGTTGTCAGTCAGATCGATTATTCGATGTATCTCGACCGTTTATATTTGCGTACCTACAGAATTTAATGGTAAAGGGTGAAAAACATCAGGATACTCCATTAGCTATTAACCAATACTTCGACTCAGGTGTGAAATGGCAATTAGCTAATCAATTCTTAAAAATAATGAAATTGATTGTCTGGGTCCACCAATCTAAAAAGTAAAGAATGCTGAATGAATTACATAAACTGCATCGACACTGCCACAGTTGGACAGAGTTAAATTATTGTCGAGTTGAAATAAACATTAAACCTTTCCGTGTTTTATTACCACAGGGTGAGCTATGTGTCGGACCATTTATATACGACCACCATATTTTGTTTGCAAATATATTGTCTTTTGTTTAATTCCTTCACACTTAACTTATTCTTGTATTTTGCGGTAATAGCAGTAACTTTGCTGATAGAACAGTAATTACGAAAGGTAGGCTACTACACACGTGCAGTTGACCTGTCTGTGTGTCAACTGTTGCGAAGGTCACGAGTAGGTACAGTTGGGATATATCTTCTTTCTTGTTTCCACTTGGGACTGTAGTCATTTGATGCATTTTATACACACTTTATAACCGCATGGTTTGAATAATATCTTTAAATAAGCATTTTTTCTTTATTAAATTCTTGAGAGTGTTGAACTTTTTTAATGTCAGATGTTGGCAACATGCTTAAATTCTGCTTGTCTGTATCTCTTTCTGTTGTACATTAATTGATGTAATATTATTCCTTTTTCCTTATCAGTGTCTGCTGCAATTCCTATCTTACATCTCTAATCTAATTAGTAAGTTGAAAGAAGAAAGCAAATGCGGCAGTTTTATTGCGGACTATGCCAATTTTGAACGTCCCAACTATATAAGGGCGACAAAATAGCGCGGCTGTCAAATTGGCAATTGTTCTTAACCATTGATGGTTCCTTAACTGAGGAGCATTGTGTGCATACTCTTTACATCCCGTACGTTGTGGAGCTATCACGAGATGAACTCTACACTGTCTGCCGATGTTAGCTTGCAAATACTCCGGAATACTGAGCTGACATAGTATATTTCATTACAAATTTGATCATACTGTGAAGATAAGAATGATTTAGTCCAGTTCTACAGGTCTATCTAAAATTCAAAATTTTTATTTTTTTTTTTTTATACCCCTCACGACCATGTATACACCTTTTTGCCTTTACTCATTTTAATATTAAGAGTGTCAACAATATTAAACCGCATTTATCCACAATTTCTGCTTAGATACATTAATCGTGCGCAAGCCAAAAATTGTATTTAGGAAATCCATAAAGATGCTACTTCTGGATACTTTCATTTAAGCATTTAGTGAGTTCGTGGATCCATTATAATCAAAAGTTTCAGCTACATCTTCATCAACTTATGCTACTTCTATGTTCGCGAACGGTTAATTTAGAAATTTGAAAAAGGTTGTTAAAGGTGTATGTTTGTACGGGTGCGAAACATGGACAGTGGGAGCAGCGGAAAAGAAAAGATTAGAAGCGTTCGAAATGTGGTGTTACAGGCGAATGATGAGGTATTAGAAAGAATGGAAGAACAGGGGACTCTATGGAAGTCAATAAGAAATAGGCCTGATAGGTTAGTAGGACACCTTCTCAGACATGAAGGTCTAGTCAGAGTCATATTAGAGGCAGAAACGGGAGTTAGGAGGGGTAGAGGTAGACCTAGATTAGATTCAGTTCGCATATATTTAAGGATGTGGGTTGTTTTAGTTTTAGGGAAATGCGAAGATTAGCTCAGGATAGGAAAGAGTGGAGGTGCGTGTCCAACCTGTCTCAGGACTGACGACCTTATGATGATGATGATGTCACTGAATTTAGCATACGACAGAACCCTTTCAACAATGTTTTAAATCCATCTGCCATATTGGTATGTTCTATACAACTGATCGGAGTTTCGTTCATTCTCAAATCCAATTTCCGTTTCGTCGAGTTCTTCTTCGTTTAACGAACTGCCTCTTACCTATTTATTTGACATGTTGTGGTGGAATATTGAATGAGAGTATTCTAGTTTACTTTATCAATATGCTATGTACGTATATACGTACCTAGATATACCTCTACGTGCACAATCGTGCATGTGTGCGCGACTAAGATACGTGTCATACACATAGACGATGGGCTTTTGCATCTGATGTAATATGTAGCAAGCCTGTCTTTCGACTAAGCTCAAACACTCGTCTTGACAGATCTTCACTAAAGTACGTGGCAGCAGCAAGATAAGTTTAATCAAGTGCCAATATCCACCTGTGTAAATACTCAACTATCGTCGAAGCAGTGCATTCTAGATTCGACTACTACTACTACTAATTCCAATTTAGTTTCAATGTAAACCTTAGTAGGGTGCAGCTACGAAAAGAATAAAGTGATGACAAAAGAGCTACTTGAAATAATAAAGACAGGCAAATTAGAAATAAGCAATAGTTATGAATACGTACTTGCTCATTCTTTAGTATAGACGGAGTGTTTCTAAAACAAGTAGTAAGCTTTCAGTGGGTGATATGACATTATTAAATGAGAAAACCGAGTAGAGAAAATTAAGTAAATGTTTGGTAGTTCGAAAAATGTATTTGTAAGAACAGAAAAGTGTCAGTCCGGCCCTGGTGGGATCACACAGGAAATACGCCGCTAAATTAGTAGCATATGTGTTGTATTTCATTTATGCTTTTGTGCTCATGCATTCTTTGTTATTTGCTAGTTAAATGAATCGATAAATTACAGGGCGATCAATAATTTGGAAATTTTGAGCACTGACGCTCAAGGAACTTCAAGGAAATTCCGACTTGACACTAAATTCTCGTAAAAATGCGGTATTTACGCTAAAAGCGATTTACTAATGAATAATTACAGTCGGAATCATTAATCTACACATAAAGTAACATTGCGATGTTCAATTTGATCCTACGCAATTTTTATGAAATTGATTTTGTACCGAAACTGGTCTGGAGTACGTACCTAACCAGGACGACTTTTTTTCCGAACAAATATGTCCTTGTGGTTTTTTTTGTTCCTTTGACATTTTGGGCATTGCCAGGTCTCATTACTATTACCATTTGTTATTTTCGAATAGAAAAAGTATTCCCGAAGATAATCACTAGCGGAAAATTTCAACTGTTTGAAGCTAATTTCCTCTGGCAATTTCCCGTCATCATAAAGTTTGTTTTTTCTTTCTGACTTACCCTCTAATCACAAACGTCGATTTTTCGGGTGATACTAATTATATATTTATAATCTATTTTTCCTGTTCTGGTATTTTCAATACGACTGAGTGAATAAGATTATTCTTTTATGAATCCTAAAGGCAAGCAGAAATAAAATGATTTTCAAAATACCTATATCAAATGTGTTGGTTTATAAGAACTATTTGAACAGTTGAATGAAGTAATGGAACAATCGAAAAATTACGGAAATACAAAAAATATGAAATATTAATTGGTAAAAATGATCATAAAAACACTTGAAATACAGAGGAGTACAATGAACACTTTCAATTTTGTAATAGAAGTATTAATTTATAAGAAAAACAAATGTAATAAGAATTTCTGTGACATAAAATTTGAAATCATGACCTGATTGTGTAGATGGATGCTTTTCTAAACAATTTACTAGTGACCAAATCTAAATTCGTCGAGTTTACTATTTGCTACGCTTCAATAGACGTTAAAATCCTCACAGGATTTCTGCAAGTGTTTTACTTGGCGACTTCGTTTACCTCTTCACTTTGTTACCTCACCCAAGTTCAATTTATCAATCGATTTAGATACAATTTCTTTAAATCCGCTTTTCTTTTAACAAAACTACTCCACTAACTTTAATACTTTCAATAATCAATTGTTTACGCATGATAAGTGCTCAAAACTTTACATAATTTTATTTACCACTTCTCTGTTTTTATTCAACTTTTTTATAGGATGTATAATTCTTGAGTGCTATAGGCCGTGATCGGTAGCAGATACCTCTTCATTCTATTACCTCTCTCATGCTCAATTTATCGATTCTTTAATTCTGCTTTTCATTTATACAAACTAAACACTTCACCAACCGTCTCGGCAACCCCTTACGCATGCAGTCTTCAAAATTATTAAGTATATCTTTTTTTATTTGGTTAGTGATTTATCGCACTTGTCTATGGCGTGCCGATGAAACCTAATAATTTCGAAATATTATACCTACCATAATTTTGTTTATTACTGTTCATCTTCGCTGACTTCTTCTACTTCGCTTCTGTTTATGTCTTCTATTTCCACTTCTTCACTATTTTTATTTTTATGAATTTATTATGACCTTGACAGAAATTAATTGAAACTTGCTGGAAAATGATTTAGATCCTCGCCAATGGGGTTAGACTTTACACAATGAAATTTATTTCAGTCTGCAGCTAGTCCGATTCCAGATGAACATCTCAGTTCTATTTTTCTGCAATTGTAATGATGAACATGCCGACCACTTTCCGTTATTTTTCTCTCGGAAGATAGGTGAAAATGAAATATGTAAAGAACCTTTTCTAAGCATTTTTCCTTCACAAAAAATTTTTATATTAATCAAAATCAATGTCAAACCAATACTTTACGAGATATTTGTACTTGTATCTTTTGTCTAGCTGTCTTTATGGACTTTTGAGTAATTATTTGCAAAGTCAGAAGTTACAGAAATTCGTGTACGTATTAAGTTACTGGACTATTAAGTAATTATATGATCCTGTACGTATATTTTAGTAAAACTCGAGGAACTCGCTAAATCACGGTAAGGAATTCGAGTACGTTAAATTACTTGAACGTATTTCGTTTTTCCCACACGAAAAGGTTTTGTAAATAGCCGTGTCAATTCTATCAAAGGCTTCAGGGCCCGTCCGTTAATTACAACCACTAAAGGCTTCACTGTTCCCATTCTTATAAGACTGTTAATTGCCGCTGATCATTTTCGTGATCGACGATTGAACGATTCGATTGGTGAAATCAGTTTCTTGATTGCGTTCTGTAATTGCCCATCGGGCGGAAAATTCACAATGGAACTAAAACGTTTTTCGGACTTTCTTCAGTCAAACGTAATGGGGCTCGTTGGTAGGTGGGTAGGTTCAATAGCAACTTTCGTAAAAGTTCAATTCTAAAGGGACTAATGACCTCAGAATCAGGAATGGCCACACATAGCTTCTAAATTCAACAATATTGTACTTGTCAGGTAATAATGAGGTGATGTTTTAATAACTAGTTGAACCCGTTCAAATTTGGACCGATGCAGATAGAGTATCACACTTACATTGTAATCGTATTGATACGATAACTTAATAGAATTCCTTTGTGCATTTTCACCCTTGCTTTATCAACAATAATCTTAACTTAAAATACTTAAAATCAAATGAAAGATGTTTCGTGAAAGCAATATATTACCACTTGCTTTCTGTCAGACTCCCTCCCCCAGATTTCCGAACATTTTATAGTAAAATTCCGTACTTTCCCAATGACGTTGAAATTTAGAACCCAACTCTGCGACTATAATTTTATTTATATATTGTTCTTCTATGTACGAGGGTGGATTGATAAGTTTCCGGCCTAACCAAGAGATGACGCCACTAGGCCTACCTTGAGGTGACATTCTATAGTACCATCCTTGGATAGCTTGTAGCTATAGTTTCAGCCCGATCTCCTTGCTAGTGTAGGTTTGACAGCACGCTGAACAAGACGCCTCTGTGGTTTTCGTAAAAATGGAAAAGCAGGAAAATCGTGCTGTCATCAAATACTTTTATTTGAAGGGGTTAACGCCGAAGGAAATTAAAAAAGAGATGGACTCAACACTGGGGACATCCTCCCCGTCATATTCAACCGTTAAGCAGTGGGTTTCCGAGTTTAAAAAGGGTCGTGTGAGCACCTCTGATGGGCCTCGCTCAGGACGCCCCGTTGAGGTCACAACTCCAGATATGATCGAAAAAATTCATCAAATAGTGCTGGGAGACCGCAGATTGAAAGTGCGTGAGATAGCTGAGACCTGTAAGATGTCATATGAACGTGTGCAACATATTTTGCACCAACATTTGCATATGGAAAAGCTCTGTGCAAGATGGGTGCCGCGTTTGCTAACAGTCGACCAAAAATTGATTCGAAAAAACATTTCTACCGCAAATTTGTCATTGTATAAGCGTAATCCAAGCGAATTTTTGCGTCGATTCGTAACCGTTGACGAAACGTGGGTCCACCACTACACTCCTGAAACCAAAGAACAGTCTAAACAGTGGATTGGACCAGGGGAACCAACTCCAAAGAAGGCAAAAACAATTTTTTCGGCGAACAAGGTTATGGCTACTGTTTTTTGGGATGCAAGAGGTATTATATACATTGATTACCTTGCAAAGGGTAATACTATCACTGGTCAATACTACGCAGACTTATTGCAACGTTTGAGCCACGAGGTGAAAATTAAACGACCTCATCTGGCGAAGAAAAAAATCTTGTTTCATCACGATAACGCACCAGCGCACACGTCAATCGTTGCGACGGCTAAAATCAACGATCTAAAGTTTGAATTGATGCCGCACCCTCCTTACTCTCCAGACCTAGCCCCGAGTGACTATTTTCTGTTCCCTAATCTCAAAAAATGGCTTGGCGGTAAGAGATCAGTTTCGACAAAATACAGACCACTTCGAATTATTTTAATCAAAACCGACTTTTCGAATCTCATATACAGTACTTCTTCAGGGTGAGTTTTTTAATTAAAGAATTAAATTACACAGATATTGAGAGATTATGTTGAGAAATAAAAAAAAAAAAATTTTTAAAAACCTTGTTTTTCTTGGTCAGGCCGGAAACTTATCAATCCACCCTCGTATATAAAAAGAAAAGTCCGGCCTCACGGACTTGACAACGCTCAGGCTGAACTGAAAGATAGCTGAAGTTTTGCACAGATGTTTCACTTATGATGTATATAATGAAGAAAGAAGATTTTTCAAAATTCAACCCCTAAGGTAATGAAAAGGGATAACAATGTTTTAATGGAATATTTTTGTTTGTAGTAAGATTTATGTGAAACTTGTTCTAGTATTCTTTGACATAAATAATAAATGAAATGGAGCTGCTACTAGAAAGTTTTATGGAGAAACAATATTAATTTCTGAGGTCATTAAACGAGAAAAGCCACTGGCTAAGGCTAATACTAAATATATAAATTAGAGTTAAAAAAAGACATGTACCTACTAGCTAGGTAATTATAACTTCTAAACCACGACTATCATTTAAAAATAATATGCAAATTCCTTCATTTGTGGCCGAAGTGCACAAGAGCCTCGTCATCAGTAAAAGCAAAACTTTTCAAAAGGCCAACTAACTCGGAAATTACTAATACAAGATTTAAAACTATTGATAGTTTTGAGATCATCATCATCATCGTCATCATTGGATCGTTATCCTGACGCGGCTGTATTACTTTCTACCTTGCTTTCCAGAAACAAAAACCTTTCTGAGCAATAGTCAAACCTAGATATACCTCTACCCCTCATGTTGCTGCTTCTAGTTGTCTCTAACTAGCCCTTCGCGTCTTAATACTTTTTGTTTCTAATTTATGTATCTGTCCAGAGGTGTGAGGTTCTTAGCAATTGGAAGGACACCGGTTCTACTCCGAACGCGGCTACCCTGCTCCAAGTTTTTCTGTGATTTCCTTGGACCACCTATTAGAAACCATAGCTTTATACAAACGCTGGAACGCTAATATTCCACAGACAATTTTTCAATCTCTGTGATTCTGTTTTAATTTCGTCTGTTTCATCTTTCTCATTCCAATAACTACCACCTACCCATTCCCACGATTCCCAAGAGGAGGCCCTCGCCTTCCATAGTCCACAGGGACTGCCCGTTTACCAGCATTAGCAGTTGGTGGGAATGAAACCCCCCAAAAGTAGTAAACGTAGGTAGGTACCTCTTTTTCTTCCTAACATGAAAGCTTGCAGTCTATTTTCGGATGTTCGCTCGCATTTCCTCATGTCATTATTTATCGTCAATTTGTAAATAGAGATTGTGTTTTGTTGATTATACCGTACATTCAGAATTTTCGTTTATGGGGTGGGACATCCCAGTGGTGATAAATTTTCAACACAAACCTCATTTTAACATTAATCGTCAACATTAACTGCTTAATTATTCTTATATGTGTTGGTGCAGCCGTTCCGCTTTCGAATATGTGAATTCCGAGGGAACTGGGTCACGACCCTTGTCACACTGCGCTGCCTGTCCCGACTGTCGCAACTGTTCTGTCGTGTCATGTCGGGAAGGACTGGGAACCAGACGGTGTATAAACCACAGCACGACTGCTGCAAGCATTTAGAGAGAATTAAAAATTAAAAGTCATTTTCATGACAGTACATAGATACATGGGCCTAAGTGGCACCGCCCTTGTGTCCTAAAGTACAGAGCAAAGGAAGCTAATTTGGAACACCGACCTAAAAGGATCACAAAGCCAAACCTTTCAGGTATACATAACTGGTTATAAAGGAGGAAAAAGTAGACTTCTTTATTCAAAAAGTAATAAGCTGCTTTATGATTTGATGTTACTATAAAGTCAAAAAGGATTTTAACTAAAGCAGCAAAATATATAGAAGCATAACTAAATCGACTTTTTCTAAAAAATTCAAAATGCAGGATGTAGCACGACAGGTCACACCCACTCTCAACTCAAAAAATCGTCGTCACACTTCATTTATGTGATCCAGAATTAGACCAGAATCCAAGTGGTGAATATCTTCTATTCGTATAAAATAATTCGAAGTGGTCTGTATTCTGTCGAAACTGGCAGACGCGGATCCCGATTTCGATCTTTTTGGATCTCATCAGCGCTTCGCAGGCAGCTCCGACAGAACACAGACCAACTTTTACCTGCTGCCTTAACAGCGCGTTTTACAAAATACGACAAATGGCGCTGTAAACGCCATCTGTAGTACAGTGCTACATTTTAGGATTCGAATCCGAAGTGGCCTGTATTCTGTCGACAGAATTCGTTTCAGGATGTAGATATCCATATATTTAAATGGACCTTGTTGGATCATACGCAATCCTAAAATGTAGCATCGTACTACAGATGGCGTTTACCACGCCATTTGTAGTATTTTCTAAAACGCGCCGTTAAGACAGCAGGTAAATGTTGGTCTGTGTTCTGTCGGAGCTGTCTTCGACGAGCTGATGAGATCCAAAACGATCGAAATCGCGAACCGCGTCTGGCAGTTTCGACAAAATACAGACCACTTCGAATTATTTTAATCAAAACCGACTTTTCGAATCTCATATACAGTACTTCTTCAGGGTGAGTTTTTTAATTAAAGAATTAAATTACACAGATATTGACATTTATGCCTCAAGTGCATATGAATATAATATAAACAAATTAAAAAGGTTGTATAGATAAAACTAATAATTAATATAATAAAATTACAATAAAATACTTAATTGAAACATTTGAAGTTGATATAAGAAAATAAACAATGGAGCAGTTAAAAACCACGTGGTGAACAGTAGACAGTAGACTTCAAATTTATTTAATTTCCGTTTGTTTTTCTTTAATAACAGTTGCTAATTTCAAGTTATCTTTAACGTTAAAACTTGTTCTTTTGTAAAGTGAACATAAATGGTTTTTGTTGCAACAATGATTTACGGATATATGAGTTGGTCGTTGGTAGGATTTGAAAGGCAAGTTTCAAAACAAGGCACGAAAACCGGGGTTAGGGGCGACATTTTGGGTATTTAATTTTCAGTTGATGAATGCTTTTAACCGGGGCACGTTCTTCTGTGGTTTGTTAATCACGTACCCGAGATAAGGCAAATTAAGAGAGAGGGACATTTTATTGTTACATGTCTGCTGTCGAAACTACACTGCCGACCTCGGAATTTTGAGAAAGTTTAATTGCAGTCCGGGTTCAACCATTGTCCAAGGCAATTGATCACGTACTACTGACTTTTGGAATGACCGATTGTTTTGAGAAATTAATAGAGCACGGGGGAGAAAACTTCATTTATTAATCAATCAGAAGTAGACAAGAAAAATTAAAAAATGATATTTAAATGTTAAGCATCAGTGATAACAACTCCCCTAGTATTAGATACTTAATATCAGAGATGCGATTTATTTGAAATACTTACTTGCATTTAAAATGCAAATACAAAATAAAAAATACTTATTTTAGGTTAGAAGCGTTGGAAACGTGGGGTTACAGGCGAATGATGAGGACACAGTGGATAGAGAAGGTTAGAAATGAAGAAATATTAGAAAGAATAGGAGAACAGAAGAAAAAAGAGAATAGAAGCCAATAAGAAATAGGCGAGATAGGTTAGTAAGGCACCTTCTCAGGCATGAAGATCTAGTCAGAGACATATTAGAAGCAGAAACGGAAGTTAGGAAGGGTAGAGCTAGACCTAGATTAGATTACTGTTCAGAAATAGTTAAGGATATGGGTTGTTCTAGCTTTAGACCGAGCGGCATGGCCTAGAGGTTTAGACCATTGCTTAGCATTCGGGAGGACGCCGGTTCGATTCCGAGTCCGCCTGCCTTTGTCCAAGTTTTTCTGTAGTTTTCTTGGATCACTTAGGCAAATGCTGGGGCAGTAATATTCCACAGATAATCTTTTATTCTCTTTTGTCTTCATTTCGTCTCAACTTTCTCACCCGAACCACCACCCACGCGTTCTCACGATTCCTGAAAGCAGGTTGGAGAGCCTTCCGCCCTACCTTTCGGCACACTCCGGAGGGACTGCCCGCCCACCAGCATTACTGGCTGGTGGGCATGAAACACCCTAAAGTTTTTTTTTCTAGCTCTAGGGAAATGAGAAGATTAGCGCAAGATAGGAAAGAGTGGAGGTGCGTGTCCAACCAGTCCTAAGACTGACGACCTTATGTTAATGATAATGATTTTTATCTTGCATTTAATTACTTTTTGAGAAAAGCATTTTGTGTTTTATTTAAAATACCTTTCTAAACGTATTTTCTATTTCTAAAATGCAAAAGTTGAAGGTTTTGCTAGTATCACCGATCAAACATTATATAAAATGATGAATGAAAGTTGCTCACATTGGCCATTGAAGGTATTAGAAGCATAAAAAGGGGACAAAGAGACATTCCATGAATGCCTTCTAATTGTTTAACAAAAGAGAGTTCAAAAAATTCTAAACTCCTTGGCAATGGATAATCTAAAATATTGGATCGATATTGTTTTCCAGGTTCAATGTCATGGTTCATGGAATTTTAAAGTTCCAAATTGATATCAGCATCCGCCAAATCACTACTTACCGTACCTTTAGCAAGGAACTACGAAATTCTATGAATTACTACAAAACAGCTCGCAAAATAATATCGAATTTATATATGCCAAATGTGTAGAACTGAAAACTACAAGATATTGAGGTGTGCTAACAAATGCGTATAATTCAAGATTCTTGGAAAACGATTCGAAAAACTTATTAGAGGAACCCAAAGCTAATGAAGTATGGATTTCATTTCATTGTTTTATTACAATGTATAAAAAATCCAATTAAAACGGGTGACAAAGGCAAATAAGGAAGTATATAGAAGAATTATTTGTTACTGAACTGAAGAAACTATAACGGAAAGATAGAAAAACTATACTTGAGTCACTTTAAATAGAAAAATATGAATCATGCTTAATCTTCGCAACTGATGATATACGAGGGTGGATTGATAAGTTTCCGGCCTAACCAAGAGATGACGCCACTAGGCCTACCTTGAGGTGACATTCTATAGTACCATCCTTGGATAGCTTGTAGCTATAGTTTCAGCCCGATCTCCTTGCTAGTGTAGGTTTGACAGCACGCTGAACAAGACGCCTCTGTGGTTTTCGTAAAAATGGAAAAGCAGGAAAATCGTGCTGTCATCAAATACTTTTATTTGAAGGGGTTAACGCCGAAGGAAATTAAAAAAGAGATGGACTCAACACTGGGGACATCCTCCCCGTCATATTCAACCGTTAAGCAGTGGGTTTCCGAGTTTAAAAAGGGTCGTGTGAGCACCTCTGATGGGCCTCGCTCAGGACGCCCCGTTGAGGTCACAACTCCAGATATGATCGAAAAAATTCATCAAATAGTGCTGGGAGACCGCAGATTGAAAGTGCGTGAGATAGCTGAGACCTGTAAGATGTCATATGAACGTGTGCAACATATTTTGCACCAACATTTGCATATGGAAAAGCTCTGTGCAAGATGGGTGCCGCGTTTGCTAACAGTCGACCAAAAATTGATTCGAAAAAACATTTCTACCGCAAATTTGTCATTGTATAAGCGTAATCCAAGCGAATTTTTGCGTCGATTCGTAACCGTTGACGAAACGTGGGTCCACCACTACACTCCTGAAACCAAAGAACAGTCTAAACAGTGGATTGGACCAGGGGAACCAACTCCAAAGAAGGCAAAAACAATTTTTTCGGCGAACAAGGTTATGGCTACTGTTTTTTGGGATGCAAGAGGTATTATATACATTGATTACCTTGCAAAGGGTAATACTATCACTGGTCAATACTACGCAGACTTATTGCAACGTTTGAGCCACGAGGTGAAAATTAAACGACCTCATCTGGCGAAGAAAAAAATCTTGTTTCATCACGATAACGCACCAGCGCACACGTCAATCGTTGCGACGGCTAAAATCAACGATCTAAAGTTTGAATTGATGCCGCACCCTCCTTACTCTCCAGACCTAGCCCCGAGTGACTATTTTCTGTTCCCTAATCTCAAAAAATGGCTTGGCGGTAAGAGATTTGCGGACAATGAAGAAGTAATCGAAGCTGTAAATGGTTATTTTGAGGAGCTTGACGAATCAGTCTATAGAGATGGCATTAATAGACTGGAACACCGCTATGAGAAATGTATCAGCCTTGGAGGAGATTATGTTGAGAAATAAAAAAAAAAAATTTTTAAAAACCTTGTTTTTCTTGGTCAGGCCGGAAACTTATCAATCCACCCTCGTAGTTTGCCACTATTAGTCTAGAAAAACCCCAATATTTGAAAAATGAGTAAATGCCTGCAGATTGCTCATATTAGCATCAACCTTCGGAAAAAGGCGATGCTTTGATGTAAGAAAAAGATGTTAATAATACATACGCACTTTTATGGTACATATTCGACATAACAAACTGAGCAATTTTGGAAAAACCTTTTTATCAACCATGCGATCCATATGGAAATGGTACAAAA
This sequence comes from Agrilus planipennis, assembly GCF_000699045.2. Lineage (NCBI taxonomy): Eukaryota > Metazoa > Arthropoda > Insecta > Coleoptera > Buprestidae > Agrilus > Agrilus planipennis. Next base: position 113,330 of record NW_020438964.1, read on the forward strand.
CGTGATTTATAAATATGCAGAATCCTACAATAAATGCTAACATACAATGGGGTACGCAACTATCTAATATTTAGGCGATCGAGGTGTCAATGGGTCAAAGTTATCGACAATAACATGACCATTTGATGAAATCATAGCATTATAAAATTGACTTTAAATCCGATTTTTCTGTTGTTATTATTATGTTTTTAGCGTTGGTTTGACTAGAGAATTCTACAAATATTAATTACAAATTTTGGTCAAGATACTTTGTAAAAAGAAAAACTGACGAACATCGAAAAGTCAGAGGGGAGAGATATGTCTACTATCATGTTCGATTTCTTGCCAACGTTAACAACCCTAGGGAAATTTCTCTAGACCGAAAAAATTTAGAGCTAGCTTGAGAAAATGAGATTTTTATTTAATTTATAATACAATTTAATTTCTGTGTCAATAAATCCTTGCTGTTTAAAGGTTAGGTACTTGCATTTCAAAAGATTTCTTTGAATTTTTGTGAATAGGTAAAGAAAAGAGGTTTTCTTTTGTTTGTACCAATTGAATCGTTGTGTAAAAAACTAGGGAATAAAAGGAGTTCATTCGACAACGTTATAACTAATGTTGTTATGAACAATTTCCACTGTTGGCATGAAATTGAATTCGACAAAGTGTCAATTGCAATGTATCATGAAATTGGTTTTCACTTTATTTAAATACCTGAATAAAACTTTTAGTTGTTTCCCGTTTAAACCCAGTTTAGATTTGAAAATAAATTCCTTACATCCGCAAGCGCGATTAAATTGTAGTTATCCTTTACAGTCACTTTAATCTTTTGGATGTAGTCCTTGCTTGACGACCAAACTAAGTTAAGGTGCAATTGTTGCTCATGAAGAGGCAACCCACTCGAGAAAATCGCAAGATCTCTCGACATGACTTATAGTGGGTCATAAAGTCGAAGCGTTTTCTTACACCAGAACTTAAGTGTGCTCTTTCACAACTTTCCAAAGAATGAAGCGTTCGCGATGAAGAACGGTGCGACCACAATAGAGAATTTTCTATAAAAATTCGTTTAAATTGCTGCAAGAAATGGAAAAAGATGTTGCTGGGATAATTATTATTATTATTAATCATATTACAAAGTTGGAAGAATGCCTTTCTTTCTTGGAAACGGCGATAAATATCCGGCTTTAGTAATATTGTCAAGTTGGGCCGGAAATATGATTTACAATTTAGTCCTTTGTACCAACAATCATCCTCAATAATATATGAAGATTTTTTTAATTGGAAGTAATCAAAAAGAAGTGAAACTTTTTTTACTGATTATGATTTCCCCATCGATGTTTGGCTTTCGGTCTTAGACTTTATCAAAAGGTACATCATTTAATTAACTTAATAATGTTGGACGGAGACATTAGAATTTTCTTATATACTCACCCTAGAAAATACTTATTTGTTAGATACTTACAATTAGATGAAAAACTTTAAAGAAATTCNATTCACAGTCACAAATTAAAGTAACAGCCTGAAATTTGAAATAATGTATTAATTGTTGAAATAATAAATAAGTAAAACCAAGATGACCAAATTATAACCACAATTTAAATATGATTTTAATTATTTATTATTTTAAATTTTATGTTATTATTTTCTAACCTTCCCTGTACACTGTATCCTCATCATTCGCCTATAACACCAGACCTGCACATTTAACAATCTTTTTCGAATTTTTAAATTAAATCTTGAGCATAGAGCATAGCACAGACTTCTTTGTGTTGAAGGCGACTCGACCCTGTGCTATCCTCTATTTAAATCTCTACTGCTCCTTCCATCTTGAGTTACCTGAGTTCCTTCCTTCTCACATATTCTAATTTATCTATCTTTACATTTGCTCTTCCCCTACCTTTTCTTCCCTTGCATACCAGTATTACTATTTTCATCATCATCATAAGGTCGTCATTCCTAAGACTGGCTGCACATGCACCTCCACTTTTTCCTATCCTGAGCTAATCTTCGCATTTCCCTAAAACTAGAACAACCCGTATCCTTAACTATTTGCGAACAGTAATTTAATCTAGGTCTACCTGTACCCCTTCTAACTTCCGTTTCTGCCTCTAATATGCCTCTGACTAAACTTTCATGCCTGAGAAGATGTCCTGCCAACCTATCTCGCCTATTTTTTATTGACTTCCATAGAGTCCTCTGTTCTCATATTCTTTCTAATATCTCTTCATTTCTAACCTTCTCTATCTTGCCTCATTGTTCTAACATTCCACGCTCCGACTCCTGAAATATTGCACCTACCCCTATTGCACTTATTGATGACATCCCCCGAGGTAGTCCCCGCCCGGACATCCGAATGGTGGACTAGTTTACGTCCGGAGTGCTTTACCTCAGAGGATACCATCATTTAATTTCGGTGAGTTTTACTTGGGGTCAGAGTTTTGGTACGTACAGCTAAAGATTGTGGGTTCGATTCCCGGCAAGGGTGTGACAACAGAAACAATTTTTCCTCATTAACTTGAGGTAATTTATATTTTTACTGTATAGTTCAATATAAGCACAACAACAAAGTTGCGTCAGCTTTTCGTAAGGCTTGACCCTAACAAAAATATAGAACTTAAGATGCACTTACCGAAGAGTCTTATTGAACTGTAGAAATTTCTTTTTCAGGTAAGGAACCTGTAACAAAAATTAAAGATATTACAATTTCTTTGATATAAACATAGTGAACTATGGACATACTCGCAATTTCGAGCACAACTAATAAACTAAAGAATTTGGATGAGAGTTAGCTGTCTATGTAGTGTATGAGTTGTAGTTACGTGTATTCAACATCACCCATGTGGACTAATCTTACGTAAACATGGTCGGATAATAGGGGGATTATGTTTTTAAGCAGTCGGATAGATCAGTGGGAACAGGCAGTAAACACAGAGGGTAAAACTATCTTATTTTTTTTAATTATATCATCGAGATGGTGCTCAAGGGTTTACAGATATGTAGACATCGCTATAAGTACTTCATTGAATTACCAAAGAGCGGGCACAAAAGGGATGACGAACAGGGATGAAATAGACAAACAATATTGAAAAAAACGTGAGATTATTACTTCGGAAAACATTTTAGCCAAAAGTTGTATGCTTTTGAAGTGAAAATCAATTGGTAATCTTTACTATGACCTTGACCTTGACCTTTCAGACCATTTGAAGGTCGCGTCATTGTTTTTAATTGGAATACATATCCTTGACTTCGACAATTTGAAAACGGAATTTTATAATTTTTTATAAAATTCCCTTTCCTGGCAACCCCTTTCCTTGTAATCGAGATCTACATTTTTGTAAATTTTTAAGCAGTATTTCGATGTCTTAATTAAGAAAAATAGGAAATTTTCGTCATTCTTTGCCCTCTGTTCTATGTGGGCTTTCCGCCTTCTCAGAAAGGTAATCTCCCCTCCTATAATCTGAATATGCTATCGTAAAATCTGTCCATATTCTGGATGACGTTAAAATCTCGTACCCATCTCTCCAACTAACAGAAAGGAGGGAATGCAGAACTTCGAAGCGGTGATGTGAGCTAACCTAACCTCTACCACTTGGTGGTTGGCCTGAAATTTTTCATGATCTGATAGCTTACTAATTGTTCAATCTCCCTAAAGTTAAAAACTACGAACTTTAATGTTTGATGTTATGTTGTGTGTTAAAACATGTGAAAACCGAAGTAGAATTTCTGAAAAATGGCGCACTTCCGACCCTTAAGTGATAGTAGAGCGGTTGTTGTCTGAACGACTATTTTTACTCATGACAGACATTGTAGGGAATATCGTAAACATAGAAAAGAGATGTCAAGTAGTACCGAGCGGCATGGCCTAGAGGATTAGACCATTGCTTAGCATTCGGGAGGGCGCCGGTTCGATTTCGGGTCCGTCTGCCTTGGTCCAAGTTTTTCTGTGGTTTCCTTGGACCACTTAGGCAAATGCTTAGGCAGTAATACTCCACAGATAATCTTTCATTCTCTTCTATTTTCATTTCGTCCGTCTCAACTTTCTCACCCGAACCACCACCCACCCATTCCCACTATTCCTGAAAGCAGGCTGAAGAGGGCCTTCCGTCCTACCTTCCGATGAGTCCAGAGGGACTGCCCGCCCATCAGCAATACTGGCTGGTGGGAATGAAACACCCAAAAGGAAGGTGTCAAGTAGTTGCTACTCCCGAAAGGAATACTGGTAATTTCCAGTCACCCTGTATAGTCAACCAATATACGTTCGGCCGGTATTTCCATTCTTACCGATATTATCTGAAGTTATAGTTCAAAACCGAAAAAGGGAAAACTACACATAAAGAGGAAAATTATCGCACTAATTAAATTTAACGAACAAAATATTTCCAGCGACATATAAGTACCTACAAGGTGTTGCTTTAGCATCTGTTAAAATAAAAATAGCCCTAATTTCATGCAGTACAGCTAGAAAGCGGAGGCTTTTTATTTTATAATTATGTTGTCATAATGTAAATTGTGTTTGCCTTGGCGCTTCGTTTAGGGACGCATTGGAAAGAACAAAGCTTATGATTAACAAAGCTTTTCAGGTAACTACGTTAAAAGAAAAATGAACAAAAACTTCCTAGTGTTAACATTTTAATTTCCATAGGCAAATATTTAGTGAGTAAAATTCGTCTTTTTTTTCTGCTACACCTTTTTACACTGTTTAAAAAGTGTTGTTTAAATTTCAAGAGGGAGAACAATGAAATTCGAATACGTGATTTTATGGAAATGGATTTTATTTTCAGCAGAATAGTGTGATACAAACACAGACAAAATGAGGTAGATGGAATTCCGTCAGTTTAGAATAAAGTAGAAAAAGTTGAAAAGTCAAAATTAACATAGTTACAAATTTTAAAATGAAAATTTTTACGAAAATGCACAGAGTACATAGAATAACAAAAATTATCAGTCATTTTTTAGGTAACTTATAAACCAACCATTAAATGTACAGAATAGTATATGTAAAGTTATCTCAAATTGGACGTGAACCCTCACCAATTGTCCGGAAACCAGATATTTGTGAACGAGGCTCGTCGTTACTAAGTCATTCGGCGTTTAAATGATAGACATAGGAATATAAGGATAAAGTGTAAAGTGCCAGTATAAAGGAGAAAAGTGATGTCTCTCATAGGAGGATGGATTATGCTCGTACAGTGGTGCTGGATTTTATTGGTTACGTCTCTACGTTAGTTAATCGTCAACTATTTTTTGGGTGTTTCATTCCCACCAGGCAGTAACGCTGGTGGGCGGGCAGTCCCTCCAGACTACGCCGAAAGGTAGAGCAGAAGGTCCTCTTCAGTATCCTTTCAGGAATCGTCGGAATGGGTGGGTGGTAGTTTGGGTGAGAAAGATGAGACGGACGAAATGAAGACAGAAGAGAATGAAAGATTATCTGTGGAAAATTACTGCCCCAGCATTTGCTTAAGCGAACCAAGGAAACCACAGGAAAACTTGGACTAAGGCGGACGGACACGAAATTGAACCGACGTCCTCCCTAGTGCTAAGCAATGGTCTAAACCTCTAGGCCATGCCGCTCGGTGCTAGTCGTCAATAAGCATCGAAATTAAATACGGTAATTGATTTACTACGCATGTGCAGTATGGACAGCCAATATAATATAGGCACCTGTTACCTCATCGCTTTACTCCTGATAGCCTTCGTGCCTCGATATGTGTATGCAGCCGTTCTGGAATTAGCGGCGTGGGCTAATGTTATTGATTGAGGGAGATCACTGAATCTGTCACGGATCCGCTTATATGGTCCAAACTTTTTAGTGATTTTAATTGAATCATTTAGACCAATACTGGGACAGACATCTTCCACAGAGAGTCTTTAACTCGACTACTATCTCGAGTAGTACCTCATCATCCTTATTTTTGTTTTGTTTTCATTTAGTCGGTCCCATGTGCTTCCTTAACCACTACCCATTGATTTCCACGATTTTTAAAAGAAAGCCTCGAAATGCCTTTTCTGCCCTACTTTTGAGTCTTCTTTAGTTTACGTTCCATCTTTATATTCTTAAGTCAATGGTTTCAACGACTTTACTCTGAACAACAATACTCACTAGCGCAAGCTGGTGGCCATTTCACTTCGAAAGGCTTTTTATATAGATAAGGCGAAACATAAAAAATACACATTTATTTGTCGAATTTCTTTTTATGTCGCATGAGCCAAAGTACGTAACTTGGTGAACATCTGGAAAGTATTCCTTCAACCATGTATCTCCGAAAATATCACCTTATTTTCTTAAATTTGTACTAAACTTACCGAACTATCCAAACATTGTAAACGCAGCATAACGTAACTTATATTGTATTTTATTATGTATATGGAAAAACAGCTGAAGATAATACCTATTCGTACGAATTTTCCTATGTCATATTTTTCAAAAATTTCATGTATTTAAAAGAATATCCCTATATTCGTTTCACAATTTGTCAGTAGTGTATAAAGACTGTCTTATTAATCTTCGTGATTCTAGAGGGTTCAAAGTAATTAATTTTTTTCCTCCAACGTATTAAAAAAAATCTAATCATCTTTTTAATTTTATTAGGTATACCGTCTAGTGGCTGGTTTGTTTCTAACAACACTCATATATAATAATGAAAACAGTTTTAGAAGAATATGTATTTACCTTTCCCTAAAGTTTAATTTCTGAAAGTAGCATTGGTTTTTTGCCGTCCGCTTAATGAAGTAATATTAAAAAGAAAAACTCTAGAGACAGGTACTACATTTCGCCCTAACATCTTTCTAAAAGTAGTTTCATAAAAAGTTTAAGATTTTGTATTCACAATAAATAGATAATTTCATGTCGAGAAGTAAAATTTGTGATTTCAACCGTCTGCGATGTTTCACTAGGCTGATACAGGTTGGGTAGGTACTTCGGTTTAATGAATTTCGTTAGTTTGCATATCATCTAGGTAATATCGTATATAAAATAAATAAAATCAATTTTGGGTTTCAAACTTTCGGCATGAATCTATTCGACATATTGGAAACGAATTTTTGATTGCTTCTTCATTAAATAAGTATATTGAGAAATTCGGAAATTTCTGGGACAAAAACCTCCGTGAATTTTCAGAAGTGATAAAATGATATACTTCTTTTACTTTCTGTAGCGATGTGACCTTCAGTTTGACCGGCGCAAAGTAGAAAAGAACAGCACTGGGCCAGAAAAGGAAGGAGACAACTCTCGGCCAAACTCTTAACCGGTGAGGAGCGTATAATCCGTACAGTACTGCACGGAAAAATTGACCATTTTATCCACTACAATTGCATTGCTCAAATGTGCTGTTATTGGTACCAT
>NW_020438964.1:124473-149349 GCF_000699045.2 Agrilus planipennis
TTAGAAAATACCACAAATGGCGCGGTAAACGCCATCTGTAGTACGATGCTACATTTTAGGATTACGTATGCTCCAACAAGGTCCATTTAAATATATGGATATCTACTTGCTGAAACGAATCCCGACGTAACTAACCTCAACGTGATAGGCACGTTAATATAAAATAATTCGAAGTGGTCTGTATTCCGTCGAAACTGCCAGACGCGGATATTTTTGGATCTCATCAGCGCGTCGCAGCCAGCTCTGACAGAACACAGACCAACTTTTACTTCGCTGATTCGCAGTTGTGGTATTTTATAAAAGTATTGACATGTTTATGCAGCCATGTAGTGCAATATTGTTCAGTTTGATTTAGATGTTCGACTGATATAAACGCGTTTTCGTAGCGCTATTTTTGTAACCATGGAAGACGCAGCAAAATTTCAAAGAGCAATAATTTTCTTTTTGTGGATAGAAGGTACAAATACATCAGAAATTATTCAGCGTCTGCAAGGAGTATTTGGTGAGTCTGTAGAATCCAAAAGTACTTTTTATCGGTGGATCGATCGTTTTCAAACCGGTAGAACATCACTAGAAGACGATCCACACAGTGGGCGCCCAAGCATGTCGGTAAATGAAAGAAACAATACTACCGTCGAGGACTTACTGAAAGAGAACAGGCCGAATGACTATTCGTCAAATTAGTGTGCACCCAGGGATATGTACACTACAAGTTCAGTACATCTTGCATGATTGTTTGGGCGTTAGCAAGGTTTCGGCGCGCTGGGTGCCAAGGCTGTTGGGATCAGAACATACACTCAATAGGTCCGATACTTGTCGTCAACTTCAAGAGCAGTTAGCCCGTTACGGTGATGAATTTTGGAATTTTGGCGAATAACAAACACTGACGAAATGGGGATTCCTTGTTTCAATCCTGAGACGAAAAGTCAATCCAAAGAATGGTGCATCTTCACTTTTCTTCCGTCTCATCTGTCTTTCCCCAATCAACGCCCACTCATTCCCGATATCCTTAAAAGAAGTCTAAAATGGCTCTTCAGTTTTACATTTGAGATTTCTTTACATCACGTTCCCTCTCTATAATTTTATATGAAATGTTTCAATGAGTTTCTTCTCAACCTTAGTACTCACTAGTGCAATCGCGTGGTCTCGCTTTAAAAGTATGACTTTGAAAATTTTTGTGTACTATAGATAAGACAAAACGTTAACCGAACATAAAAATTACACTCTCTCTCTAAATTTCTCAATGACTTCAACAACTTCGCTCTCCCTCAATACTCTTTCTTTTTCTTTTGAATGAGCTCTTTAAATTATTTATATTGCTCTTTCGTTTGTCTCGAGTATCTTCACTTTTCTTCTGTCTGTCATTTCGTGTATCTCATCTGTTTTTCCCCAGCCACCGTCCACTCATTCCCACGATTCTTGGAAGCAGGTCAAAAGCCCTTCGGTGATACATTTGAGCGATGTGTTTACTTTTAACCTCAATACTCGCTAGCACAACCTAGTGACCTCGCATTAAAAGTCTCACCACGAAAGGGTAAAGGTAAAGGCTACAACTAAAACAAAACGTCAGCCGAACATAAAAATTGCACTGACACATTTTCTTTAGTGTACGCTCACTCCCAAAATTTCCCAATGATTTCAATGAGTTTGCTTTCTCTCAATACTCTTGCTTTTTCTTTTGGCTGGTCGTATTTAGTTATTTATATTGCTTTGTCGTTTGTCTCATGTATCCCTCCTTAGCTATCTTCACTTTTATTCTATCTTTATATCGTCTGCCTCATTTGTCTTCTCCCCACTATCGCCTTACATCTTCTCACGATCCTTAGAAGGAGGCTGAAAAGGCCCTTCAGTCCTACCCTTGAGCATTCTTTGTTTACGTTCCCTTCCCTCTCTGTATTCTTATGTCAATAGTTCCAACGAGTTTGCCCCCAAATCTTAGTGCTCAGTAGCGTAACTTCGTGGCCTCGCATTAATAAATGTTTCACTTGGAAAACCTTTATATACTACAGGTAAGTGAAAATGTTAGCCAAACATAAAAATTACATTGAGGCATTCTCCTCATTGTACGGTCTCTCCCTAAATTCCTCAATGGCTTCAACAAGTTTGCTCTCACTCAATATCTTTGCTGTTTCTTTTGGATGGGCTCTTTGAATTATTTATGTTGCTATCTCTCTTACCTCAGAGGATATAGAGCTTTCAGCTAGGTAGGAAATGACAACACGAAGGAAGCACTTACATTCACTGACACCATCATCTGAGATTGTAAGATTTATCAGCAATGGGTTTAGCAACAATAATAGGTATAGGTATAGAAGCGTGGGTTTCGAAATAAAAATTAAAAAGTTTGACGGAAAGCAGAAATTTTTCTTAATTTGAATATAAAAGATTCGAGTATTAGGGAAATTTAACTCTATTTTCTTTATGTAGCTACGTATTATACACCACGACTTCTTTTATATCCGTTACGCTATAGCATGTGGTAGTTACAGTTGCCAAAACAACAAAAATAGACTGGTTTTTGCCACGAACCTTAAATCCTCTCCTAAAATAAGTTTTAATGGATAATCTTACAAACTGCGAGTGGGATAAACAAGCAGAAAGTTTAATTTAGTGGACTTAAATAGTTCAATAAATTGTTAGAATGCCGTTCTTGGAAAATGGAAAAGTTATCAGGCGAACTGCAGCAGCCAAACAAAAGCTAATTTGATGCTTCCGGAAATAGGGAAACAATGTTCTGCATTGCACTGTTTATTAGTTCGCATCGTCGGTACATATGTATGTTCTATATATAAGACTTATAAGTAATATACATACATATCTATGTATGCATCCATGTGTGCCGGGAATCTTGTAATTACGTTCACCTAAACTCCGTCTTGAATATCTTACGAACATGACGGGGTTATAATATCCTTAGCAAATATATTGTACCCATTAATTGTATACCAACCGTAAATGTACTATTAGTTAGGTGCATAAGTGTTATTTCATGCCATTAATTTTAGGTTTATAGACATGCCAGGATTTATATCTTATCCTACCTGCCTACTCCCATAAAATTGTAATGAAATATTGCATACATAAGTGCGTAAGCGAAGGAAGCGTTGGGTAATAAAATGTTACGAAAGTAAAACCATCAAAATCACAATTAATTTACCAATATGATATTGTTATTATTTTATTTTTCTTTTTTTTGTTTTGCCATCGGTTTTGCAGTATTTATTTATAAATTTATCCTTTTTATATAGACAGTGACAGTGGATCATCGTCTGATCCACGGACTGATCATATATGGATCAGCGATAACCTTGACAGTTACTAATAATAAGACTGCCCGACCTTCGAAACTAGTCTTAGTGGGATTAATTGGCAACTGCGATTTTAATAAACCTAATACCGACCTCGCAATCACTCCGCGTGGGCTTGATTGGCAGCTGCAGATGCCATGAAATAATTAGAATTCTCGGAAATAGTCCACGTGGAGTCTAGCGCTCGTTGAAAGCTATATGATATTAGTAATTTTATGAACTTTAATTTCCAATAACCAATTTATAAAATTTTAAATTTTCTCGTTTTTTCTTTCTAATCACTTATCATGAAGACCTTATTATGCGACATCCGCAGATGCGGGTTCCAAAAATCAGAGAAGAGCCTCCTCTCTAACTAACTAGCTATCTCTATTCTCCAGTGAGACTATTACTTAGCTACTACACTTAGCCGAAAGATACTCAACGTTCACCATTACCTCATCTGAGCTGCCTCCGCCCACAGAAGACGTTCTCTTTGTTATTCAAAAATAATTGTTCGTACGGTAATTATATTAATCTTTGGCCAGTGTTCGGACAGTATCCAGCGGTTTAGACCATTGCTTAGCATTCGGGAGGGCTCCGGTTCGTTTCTGGGTTCATCTGCTTTGGTCCAAGCTTCTCTGTGGTTTCCTTGGATCACTTAGTCAAATGCTGTGGCAGAAATAATTCCACCGATAATCTTTCATTATCTTCTGTCTTCATTTCGTCTGTCTCATCTTTCTCACTCGAATCACCACCACTTATTCCCACGATTTCGGAAAGGAGGCTGAAGAGGGTCTTCAGCCCTACCTTCTGGCTTAGTCCGGAGGGACTGCCTGCTCACCAGCAACAGTGACTAGTGGTAAAACACCCAAAAGTTTTAAAATTTAAGTTCGGCCAGTTTTCATTTCATTCATCTAACAGTATCGTTTATAACGGTCCAAAATCTTAATCAACAACTATGACTTCGTCGGTATTTTGTCAGAACCATCCAAAGCGTGCTGATGAGAACAAATAAATTTCATATCGCAGTTCGCGCTGGGCAGTTTTGGCAAAATGCTTGACGAAGAATATTCGTTTCTCACAATTTCAGATGATAGTTGGAATATTAGTTTTGATAATATATCTGAGGGCTTGAGACAGCTGGAGCTGTAATCTACAGTGATTTCGGAAACTGACCTTCTCCAAAGAATTTAAATTAATTGACGTAAGTCTTTTACAGATGAAGTAGAAACTAAACGGAAGCTAAATAATTGAAATTTGGCGAATGCGATGACAGTTCGCGAAGTTATAACAAAGCGTTATGAAAGTACGCCAATATTCAAGACTTCTTGCACTATAATAAGTTATACTCCTTTTTTGTCAAAAGTTAATATTTTCATTCGCGACAGCAGCCACTTTAGCTTGAACAACTTCGGTAATGATTCATTTAGTGTTTGGAAAGTTTAATGCTTGGAATGGTGCAGACGGTTTTCCTCTTGCGAATTGCGAAAAACTAAAACAACAACTTGCTCGAATACGCCAAGTTGCGACAAAGTTCAGCACTAACAGTAATAGTTCGATTTAACACCTTCAGAAGCCTGTAGCGGCAACTTTAAATAATGACTAACGTCCCCCTTCACCTCTCCACATTCATTTGTATGTCTTTGGTATTCTATAGTATTCTGACATTCAAACTAAACTTTTTACAACTACCGGTTTGTCTTAGTATTAGGGGGGGATGAAACACATGATAGTGTACCAACTGGATTCTTTAATATTCGAAACTCTGGTATGTATTTTATGAATTCAATAAATACCATTGTCCTAAAGAAAAGAAAATGAGGAAGTATTAAAAATTGTATCAGAACAAAGAACCCTATCAATGTCAATGACGATGGGACACCTTCAGAGGCATAAAGGGCCACTTTGATGAGCAGAAATAGATCTAGATTAGATTACTCCTCACCAATAGTTAAGGATGCACCCATTTTGAGGAAATGCCAAGATTGGATCGGGATAGAAAAGAGTGGAAGTGCGTGATATTGATGATTTCCTGATGTTTCCATTACCAAACAGAAGTATGAAACACAGCAATAAACTAATGAAGGAATAAAATTTCAAAGTAACAGCACCGAAACCAGACTAAGAGTACCTACTCATACTGAAAAAACGAATTTCGACCATTTATGTCATTCTTGTAGGTACATAATAAGAAAAGCAATTCTACGGCTCATATATTCATATACAGTATGTTTCATCAATATTCCCGATTATTCGAAAGGCAACATCTGGAGACAGTGTAGAGTGCATCTCGTGAAAGCGCCACAACATAGAAGGTTTAAAAAAATGCACAAAAAATACGATTAACGAGCCATCAATGATTTAGAACAGTTACTTACTTATGACCTTCGCAACAGCTAGTACACAGACAGGTCAATTGCACGTGTAATTAAGATGGTTCATTCTATTTCTTTTTCATGCACCTTTTTCTCCCTTAATTTTTCCTGAGTATTGATCTGACATAGTATATATTCGACTACAATTCGTTATAAAGATATAATATTCGCTTTAATGCATGAAAAACGGATAGTTAAGGTATTACAATATTCAATAGATACTAAAAGCCAATTACATAAATAATATAGACGTGACAATAGAACTGTAGTGAAACCAATTAGAATCAAGCAATTTACTGATGAGTAGTAACTGTTAGTATTTTAGCTTCCAATTTATCAGATATCTGAACACAATTAAAGAAAAAGGGCATTAAAGTTGTTAGGCTATTGAATAATCACGAAACACTCACCCATTTACTTGCTGCCATTAAATAGCGTTCAACGAATAACTGTAGATAGCGTCTTTTGTAGAAATATGTTATCAATTGTAAGTTCATTAATGTTTGACAATGCCCTATTCAATTGAAAATATCGACTTTTCAAACTAAAATTATGGCATAGCAGACTATATACAGTGTTGGGAACGTCTTGTCTGTAAGTCTAATTAGTAGGTAAAGTATAGTCCGTGTTCTGTCGGACCTGCCAACGGGGTGCCGATGAAATCCAATGAAATCTAAATAGCTATCAACGTCTGACCGTCTCGACAGGTCACCAGCAAAGATTTTATGTTGTGTTAGATATAGATACGTACGAGTGACGTAGATTACTATGTCGTAAGCCCAATTTAACTCGATATCAATTTAAATCGATATCCTTAAATCGAAAAGAACTTTATCAAATAGCCACTCCCAGAGTCTTTTCCGTCAAAAATATAGGTTAGTTGAACATTTTGCGACAACACAACATCAATGAATGAGTCAATGCACTTACAATGTAATTATTCGTTACCTCCGAGTGTACAACGCCATCTGAATGACCAACGCTCAAGTGACCTTTTTGACTCATCATCATAAGGTCGTCAGCCCTAAGACTGGTTGGACACGTATCTCCACTCTTTCCTATCCTGAGCTAATTTTCGCATTTCCCTAAAATTAGAACAACACACATCCTTAATTATTTGCGAACAGTAATCTAGGTCTACCTCTACTCCTCTTAACTTCTATTTCTGCCTCTAATATGTCTCTGACTAGACCTTCATGCCTGAGAAGGTGTCCTACCAACCTATCTCGCCTATTTCTTATTTACTTTCATTGAGTCTCCTGTTCTCTTATTCTTTCTGACTATAACCTACGAAATCTTTATATTCTCTTATAGTAAGAAATAAAACAGAAATAAAGGTATTGAATCGATCGAGAACGGAACCCTTTTTTGTCGAATACGAAGCGAACGTTGTAACCTCTCAACCCTTGATGCTGTTGTCCCAAAATGTTCTAATTATGTACAATACAAATGTTAGGTGGCATAGGCTCTGTTAGTGGTCAGCCTCTATGATTATGATGCGCCGTAGCGTCGTAGTTATATTTGGGGGCACCGTTGCTGGCAGCGTATTCATATCCTATATTTTTTGTTCCTTTCTACATATGCATAACGTAATTTCCTAGTTAATTTGCTGGCTATATGGGAAACTTTTGTGATTCATGCAAATAAATTTTTTCTTCATGAAATTTTAATTGCCAGTACCAGAAGCGAACTCTTTCTACGTCACGTATGTTCTGGTTAAGTGGGCAAACAAACGAGAAAAAGCAATATTTACTTAGCTGATCTAGTACGGGACAGGGACTTGTTTTATTATCATAGGACCTTCTCCGTGAAATATTTAGTTTCTTCCACAATTTCCACGCCACGGTTCTTCAATATTACTGTTTACATACAAGGGTTTAATTTGTTGGACACTGTATGCATATTAGAACCCCTTCCAGCTGTTTAGTTGACTAGGAGCTAAATATTGGGTTGTTCGGAAAGTCATTTCGTTTTTTCCCGACAGAGGATTTAATTGTATTCTTTTGCACCCAACTTCACATTTAAGCCGTATAATTTTTATATGCTTTGAAAGCTCATATAGCAAGGCTTGTGTGTGAAAAATTCCAATTAATTCTACGCAGTAGTTTTTGGTTGGTGCCCTTTTAAATATGGAGAGCGATAAGCAGCATTTTCGACATATCTTACTGTTTTACTACAGAAAGGGTAAAAATGCTGTTCAAGCCAGAATGAAATTGATTGATGTGTATGAAGAAGGTGTGTTGACAGTACGCCAGTACCAGAACTGGTTCGCTAAATTTCGATCCGGCAATTTTGATGTCGAAGATGCACCACGTTCGGGAAGGCCGGTTGAAGCTGATAAAGACGCGATAAAGGCATTAGTTGATGTGAACCGGCGAATAACAATACGTGAGATCGGATTGAGGTTAAATTTATCAAATTCAACAGTTTATGACCACGTGAAAGGCCTGGGATTATCCTCGAAGCTCGATGTATGGGTTCCCCATGTTTTCACAGAGAGAAATTTGTGTCGCCGTATTGACGTCTGCGATTCGCTTCTCAAACGTCACGAAAATGATCCGTTTTTGAAGCGCATCATCACTGGGGACGAAAAATTGGTTGTATACAACAACGTCAAACGCAAGAGGTCATGGAGCAAAAAAGATGAACCGGCTCAAACCATTTCCAAAGCCGATATTCACCAAAAAAAGGTGATGCTGTCTGTTTGGTGGGATTTTAAAGGAATCGCTTTTTTGAGCTTTTACCGGATAACACAACGATTAATTCGGAAGTCTACTGTCATCAGCTGGACAAACTGAATGATGCACTTCAACAGAAAAGGTCAGAACTAATCAACAGGAAAGGTGTAGTGTTTCACCAAGACAACGCGAGACCTCACATAAGTTTGGTCACTCGCCAAAAGCTTTTACAGCTTGAATGGGATACAATGCTACACCCACCATATTCTCCAGACCTGGCACCATCGGATTATTATTTGTTCCGGTCACTCCAAAATTTTTTAGACGGTAAAACCGTCGCCTCAAATGAGGAGGTCAAAAACCTCCTCGATCAGTTTTTTGCCAGCAAAGACCAAAAATTTTATGAGCGTGGAATTATGCTACTACCAGAAGGATGGCAAAAGGTGTTGGACCAGAACGGTCAATATATAATTTAATAAAGTATTTGTTTATTTTACGAAAACTGTCTTTCATTTCCACAAAAAAAAAACGAAATGACTTTCCGAACAACCTTATAGAATAAAATATTACCCACTTCCTAATTCATGGTGCTTCAGAAAATCCATGTTGCGCATTAGAATCTAATTAATACCTGCAAAATCTAAAAAAATACTACAGCAATCAAAGATTGCAAAATGATAGGAATCTACAACTACAATAGGAGGCCATGAAGTCAGGTCCGCAATTCATGCCATTTTTCTTCTTATAGGGTTGTAATATTTAAATAATAGTGAAAACACGCACACCCAGATAACAGGCAATTACTACTTCAAAGCTTTTGTTTAGAAAAAATTCAATTCAATCTTCTAAACCTTAATTTCTTTATGGGAAGTAGCGCCTTCCGTGTTGCTTTTGGATTACAGAAGCAAGTTTGTATAAAAGATAATTGCTGTCAAATCTCGGGAACCAACAGATGTTGTGTGCTTAAGGCGTTTATGAACAACATGTGTTTTGGGGAAAACTTTCTAATGAATAAACTCTCAAGAGTAGCTTAAAGTTGCAACTGCAGAAACTACGCTCTAGAAATTAGGTACTACAAGAAGAAACTCAGATCAAAAAGAAGCTTATAATAAACATTTCAACTGTAAAAACCCCGATTAAAAATAATGAAGGTACCTATCTAGTAGATTCTTTTACGAAATTGAGAACTTTTTATAGAGCAGTGATTCTTAAAATGCCGTTTATAATCTTCTGAGGATGTATTGAAGATGGCAAAACTATGCAAAATTAATTTTTTCAATTCTTAAATACTCTAGTGGTAAAATGAGAATTGAACATAGGGAGATTCAACTACCTGCAATCATCAAAGGGAAGCATCACCTTTTAAAAAATATAACGTGGTATAGGAACTTAAGTATAAATACCTTCAGTCATCTTTTCATATAAATAATAAAGCAATATACATAGCTCCAATAAATGCGATTTACAGCTCTTAAGGGGTTTACTCTTTGTCCAAAAGATTTTAGGAGTTCGGTTGGAGTGAGAAAAATGAAATGAACAAAATGAAGACAGAAGACAAGTGAAAGATTATCCATGGAACATTATCATAAGTGCCCCGGCATTTGACTAATTAAGTGATCCAATAAAAACATTAGAAAGACTTGGACCAGGGTAGACGAGCTGGAATCGAACCGGTGTCCTCCCCAATGGTAGATTTAGACCTTTGGGTCATGTCGCTCGGTAAATGTATTAAAGTAAAGTAAATTATATGACATGTAAGCCTTTATATTGAAAAGGCGAAGTGCATAATGAGCAAGACGATACACAATAGCGGTGCGCAAAGGAACAAAAATGTTTATACTGATGACCGTACCTTAACATTGGGTACATCAACTCGTTTTTGCCGAAAAGATTCAATTTGATCGATGTTCTATCGAAACTGCCTATGGCGTGCTGATGAGATATAACAAATTCGAAATAGCGATCTCCGTCTGATACATTTACTAAATTACTAACAAAGGATTTAAAGAAAGGAAAAAAGGATTTTTAAACGTTCAGATCCGTGAGTTAAGGAATCAAAGTTAATCTCCTCAAAATAGAAATAACATGACACCTGAAACTCCTTGGAATTTTGTTCGAAGATGTTGTAAATATATTAGAAACCGACACTCTTTAGACGCAAATCACGGAAACCTAAAGAACACATTCGAACACTTCTTCTACACGTTTTAAATTACTGTTAAGTTTCAATTACTAGATAGTTTGTTCTTTAATTAAAATGAAAATTATAACACTGTTAAATTTTAAACAATCTGTTATTCTTTACCAATTTACATATGAATTCGATTACATTTCGTTATAAATTCGAACTGAATACGGAAATGTATATATCTATACAGGTTTATAGGAGTGCATACCAAATATGGTTTCCCAGTTATAACGCGAACTACCGGCGAATATGTAAACTAGATATCTATCCATTAATTAAATTATATCCATTCCGTGTACGTATGTGTGTCTTGAGGCAAGCAATCAGTGAAAATTGCCAGAAATAATTCGATCATGGCAGTGTAACGTCTAGATCTAATGAACAAACGTTTTTAGTCGTGGGTAAGTTTGAGTATTTCAAGCAGATATGCTACTACCAAACTAAATGCTGAAACTTTTCGTTTACTTTACAACAACCTCGAGAGAATTGGCTGAATGTAGGAAATTTTAAATGAATATTACCTCGAGAGGAGGCAAAAAGTTATTATTTCTAGTCCAACAGCATTATAAGCAAACAATTAAGTACAAGAGTTAAAAACAAACCTAAATCAGAATAAGAATAATAATTAATTTACATACCCTTACATTTACATACATACCAAATACTCTCAGAGTTGAATAAAAGTTAAATATGTCCCTCACTTTCTGTAGCTTAGGTAACAATCAATAGCAAGAGAGACACGAAAACTTGTCATTAAAATATTTTTATCGCATTAAGATTGGTTTATTATTTATTGAATCGAAATGAAGCCAGCGGAGCGTCAAGAATCACTAAATACAAAAGACACTACTGGTATCGATTCTGTGAATAGTTAATAATCAGAGAAACTACTGAAAATCAGTTTCAAGATTCTTTCAACACTAAAGGTACAATTGGGCTCCAGGGGGTATCCGGTCCCATAAGTTCTACGAGGAGGCCAGAATCCTTAAATACCAGAAAGTCTATCAGAAACTAGCTCCATGATTCTTCAAATTTTAGAGGCAACTGGAGGTAGGTACTATTGGAAACAAAAATCGTCATATATTAGAGAATATGTTCAAAACCGGAGTTTTTTAGTAATTAGTGGGGATGAAACTTGACTTCTATGATCTATCGACTGGCGCAGACTCTGTTAGAAAGCGGAATTATCGAGTAGCGGAAGGTCTACTGGAAATCTTTTCCAAGACTAGGTTCAAATACTCGAGAAATACAACCTACAAATAACGATGGAAATAAAAATATCCCATATCACAGGATCTGTTGGAATCCAGATCCGACATTCACTTAGCAACTAACGAAGAAAAAGAACAGCACTGGGCCAGAAAAGGAAGGAGACAACTCTCGGCCAAACTCTTAACCGGTGAGGAGCGTATAATCCGTACAGTACTGCACGGAAAGATGGACCATTTTATCCACTACAATTTCATTGCTCAAATATGCTGTTATTGGTACCCTTTACTACTGAAAATATCAACGTTTATTTATATTTGAAGACATTTTAAAGGCTTTAATGCTTGTTTTCGACTCGCACTACTGTTCATGATTGAACAAAACTTTTGGCAGGTACTGTATGAAATAGTATATTTAATGAACAAGAGTCGAGAGTATAATGAGCTTTTTTCTACCTTCCTACGATTTTGCCAGCATGCATCCAATACATTCGAAGGGGCATACCGCTAGAGAAAGTAAATGAAGTATAGCATGTTTGTTTTTAGTTTTCCATGAGACCAATTTTAGTTAAATATTCAACATTCAATGTCGAAATCTAAGTAACATTGAATCAATAAACCTAAATGATATTAAATATATGAAGCAATCATAATGCTGAGTTATCACTTCCTTCGTATGTAGTAGAGAGGAACCTTTCTTATTAAATTAACCTGCAAATTCTTGGGTAGTTCATTTAAAGGGAATTTATAAGAGAACTTTTGCTACAGTCTCAAGTATTGAATGGTAGGTTTACAAGACTTAGGTGACAGTAATCATTAAATGCGTTATTCCCAACGATAAATTTCCTTTCGTTTAATTAATGTTCCGGTTTTCAGCAACTTCCCCGACGGAATTTCTGGCATAATTTACCTTAGTTAACAGCAAAATTAAGGTTGCTAAGACTCGTCTCTACGCTCTAGAAAAACAACATCTGGAAAGGATATTATTTGTCGAAAGTTAGGGCTCATAAGGAAATTAAACTTTTTCCTTTTTGGATTTACAGCTTTTAATTTCCTATGCTTCTATAGAGAGAAAGTTTAAGGGTGACTTGATGCTACTAAGGTCAATAAACCTTCATAATGAACACTTCTAAAAAATAACGATTTTCAATTAATAACTACGTCTTCCTTGAAACTGGCAATACTATTAGGAACTGAGGGTTAAAAGAAAAAAGTTTGGCTTGTTAGTGGTGACGCAAGATGGAACGGTTTATCCTTAGTGAAGCTTTTCGACTACTAAATGTAACAGTGTGGTATATACATACATCATTAATTATTGATATAGTTTCCAATTTTCTGTTTTAGGATGTGTAACAAAATTTCTATTGATAATGGAAAGAGTGGAGGTGCGTGTTCAACCAGTCCGAAGAATGGCGACCTTATAGTGATGATGAATGGAGTGATAACAGCACTTGTATCCCTTAGGTATTATTTACTTTTCGAAACTTCATCCTCAACATCATCATAAGGTCGTCAGTACAAGACTGGTTGGACATGCCCTACCACCTTTTCCTATTCTGAACTAATCTTCGCATTTTCGTAAAACTAGAACAAACCACATCGTTAACTATTTGCGTACAGTAATATAACCTAGATTTATCTCTACTCCTACTAACTCCTGTTTCTGACTCTAATATGCATCTGACTAGCTCTTCATGTCTATCTCGCCTATTTCTTATTGACTTCCATAGAGTCCTCTGTTCTCCTATTCTTTCTAATACCTTTTTATTTCTAACTTTCTCTATCCACGGTATTCTCATCATTTGCCTGGAACACCACATTTCGAATGCTTTTGACCTTTTCTTTTCCGCCGCGCTTACCGTCCACGTTTCTCACTCGTACGGTGCTGTGCTGCAGACATACACCTTTAACAATTTTTTTCACATAGAAGTGATTTTTTTTGTTAAAAGTGACTCGATTCTGCCATATCTTCTGGTTTATGTCTCCACTGTTTCTAAGTTGTCTTTTAATATTTCGTCTTCTATCTTTATATTCGCTCTTTCCCTACCTTTCTTGCCCAGAATAGTAGTAGTTTTACTTTTTGTTTATGTTCATACAATACTCTTTTGTCAATACCATTTTATTTAACACTATCTGACGCTAACCCCTCCTTGTTCGATGCTAACATTGAGGCATACTTATCTTTTGTCTCTGTGTATCTATTTCTAAAGTTGTCCTATTTTTAATTATATTTATCGACGTATACTAGATGAAGAAGTATCGGTGACAGTGTCCATATTCTTGCCTGACTCTCTTCCTAATAAATATTTACTTCTCTACGTTACTGCCCAAGATCTTTCGCCTGGTGTTCTTTATACAAACTGTGGATCACTCTTCGAAATTTCATATTTGACATAGACACTGTTCGAACGTTTTTGGAGTTAGTTTTAAATGTAATAATATAGAAATAGATTCAGAATATTACTAAAATTATTTTCTACATTTGGGTGTTTTAGATTTTTAAGATTTATTTCGAATACTTGTAGTTTTATTCAGATACTTGTTTATAAAGGAAAAACTTCAACAAGTAGTGAAATATTTTCAAACATACATACATTGTATATGTACTAAAATAATTTTACCTTAATCATGAAATTAAATATTTAGGTACATATTATGTACGTATAATTTCTTAACAATATGTATTTGGTAATTTGCCTTTGGTAATCAGGAAATATATAAGTTTAATTTGGTTTAAAATATTTGTTAATTGTCATTTGACGTAAGCCACTTTTTCTTTTAATTGCTGCTATATCACGAATTCGTTTAAGCTGCAGTAAACTCACAGTATCACTCTCTGTTTGTTTTTCAAACCACTTGAGAGCTGTTTCCAGGGCATGAAGTGCTTCATCATGAGATGGTCCTGCATCATTTTCCACATCTAGATTTTCTTCCAGTTCGGACACGTTCATGCTTGCACAAATTTGACAAAATCGACTTGTAGTTATTTTAATATATTGGTCGGGGTCGGTAGTCCGGATAATCGCGAATCCCTATAACTGAGGGCCGGATAATCGAGTTTCTACTGTATTTCCCTGTTTATATTACTGTTAGGTATCTACTACAAAAACTGTAGTGGAATATTCTTGTTGCATCGAGTAGATGGAAAATTTTATCAAGAACTTCTCATTAGATGTGGGTAGAAGTTTGTTTACATATTAGCTCAAAATCTGTTTTATTCTATAAACCGTGGCGAATTTAATGGCAAAGCAATAAATGTATGAGGGTAGGCAATATCCGGAAAAGTAGACCACCGTAGCGTGCGCTCTATGTGTACGTATGTAGTACGAATAAGTAAAGTGAAAGCAATGCAAATTAGTTTACGTAGGTCTAATATTCACTGGTTATTAATGGATAGGTAGTTTCCTAAGCAACGGGCGCTCGTATGTTTGACTAGTGGCGGTTTCGATATCGATTTCGACACCAAGCCTGTCAACAAGGCCGCCGTTTGCCACTTGCTGCCGAAAGCAAAGACGCACGCACCACGCCCGATTAATTAAATGGAATTTGTGATTTATAGGGATGGATTATCGGGGGACTGAGCCAAATGGGCGAACAGACGAAAATGAACGAGGTGATGAGAGGACAAATTTGCATTTCAATCAAAATTTCGGCAATCTCTTTTTCCGACTAAAGGAACCGCACTCTCTCTGTCGAACAAAAAAAGAAACGCGAAGGGTTCGAATTTATGACTTTCATACTTTAAATTGATTTTTCACTAAAAAGTAATTTAGTACAACGCCTTTTTACTTATAAATAATGCAAAAGTGATTAAGTGTGGTTCCTTCTATTCTTTCAAATGCAAAACGGAACTGCCTTTTGGGAAATAACTGCATTATTAGATAATATTCGCTTTTTCCACATTTTTAGACATTCGTACAAATTCGAGAAGGGTATAATCAAGTGAAGCGTTTTAGTTTGCCCAACTCTTATTGGATGGACTGCAGCAAGTTAATTCATTAGTACGAGGGATGTTTCCAAAGTTCTAGATATTGTGGTATAATTAAATTACGCAGAACTTATATGCAATGTTATTGGTGCCAGACAAGTATTGACATAAAATAATTTGAAGTGGTCTATATTCTGTCGAAACTGCCAGACCCGGATCGCGATTTCAATCTTTTTGGATTTCATCAGCGTGTCGCAGACAGCTCTGCAAGAACACAGACCAACTTTCATCTGCTGTCCTAACAGTGCGTTTTAGAAAATACCACAAATGGCGCGGTAAACGCCATCTGTAGTACGATGCTACATTTTAGGATTACGTATGCTCCAACAAGGTCCATTTAAATATATGGATATCTACTTGCTGAAACGAATCCCGACGTAACTAACCTCAACGTGATAGGCACGTTAATATAAAATAATTCGAAGTGGTCTGTATTCCGTCGAAACTGCCAGACGCGGATATTTTTGGATCTCATCAGCGCGTCGCAGCCAGCTCTGACAGAACACAGACCAACTTTTACTTCGCTGATTCGCAGTTGTGGTATTTTATAAAAGTATTGACATGTTTATGCAGCCATGTAGTGCAATATTGTTCAGTTTGATTTAGATGTTCGACTGATATAAACGCGTTTTCGTAGCGCTATTTTTGTAACCATGGAAGACGCAGCAAAATTTCAAAGAGCAATAATTTTCTTTTTGTGGATAGAAGGTACAAATACATCAGAAATTATTCAGCGTCTGCAAGGAGTATTTGGTGAGTCTGTAGAATCCAAAAGTACTTTTTATCGGTGGATCGATCGTTTTCAAACCGGTAGAACATCACTAGAAGACGATCCACACAGTGGGCGCCCAAGCATGTCGGTAAATGAAAGAAACAATACTACCGTCGAGGACTTACTGAAAGAGAACAGGCCGAATGACTATTCGTCAAATTAGTGTGCACCCAGGGATATGTACACTACAAGTTCAGTACATCTTGCATGATTGTTTGGGCGTTAGCAAGGTTTCGGCGCGCTGGGTGCCAAGGCTGTTGGGATCAGAACATACACTCAATAGGTCCGATACTTGTCGTCAACTTCAAGAGCAGTTAGCCCGTTACGGTGATGAATTTTGGAATTTTGGCGAATAACAAACACTGACGAAATGGGGATTCCTTGTTTCAATCCTGAGACGAAAAGTCAATCCAAAGAATGGTGCATCTTCACTTTTCTTCCGTCTCATCTGTCTTTCCCCAATCAACGCCCACTCATTCCCGATATCCTTAAAAGAAGTCTAAAATGGCTCTTCAGTTTTACATTTGAGATTTCTTTACATCACGTTCCCTCTCTATAATTTTATATGAAATGTTTCAATGAGTTTCTTCTCAACCTTAGTACTCACTAGTGCAATCGCGTGGTCTCGCTTTAAAAGTATGACTTTGAAAATTTTTGTGTACTATAGATAAGACAAAACGTTAACCGAACATAAAAATTACACTCTCTCTCTAAATTTCTCAATGACTTCAACAACTTCGCTCTCCCTCAATACTCTTTCTTTTTCTTTTGAATGAGCTCTTTAAATTATTTATATTGCTCTTTCGTTTGTCTCGAGTATCTTCACTTTTCTTCTGTCTGTCATTTCGTGTATCTCATCTGTTTTTCCCCAGCCACCGTCCACTCATTCCCACGATTCTTGGAAGCAGGTCAAAAGCCCTTCGGTGATACATTTGAGCGATGTGTTTACTTTTAACCTCAATACTCGCTAGCACAACCTAGTGACCTCGCATTAAAAGTCTCACCACGAAAGGGTAAAGGTAAAGGCTACAACTAAAACAAAACGTCAGCCGAACATAAAAATTGCACTGACACATTTTCTTTAGTGTACGCTCACTCCCAAAATTTCCCAATGATTTCAATGAGTTTGCTTTCTCTCAATACTCTTGCTTTTTCTTTTGGCTGGTCGTATTTAGTTATTTATATTGCTTTGTCGTTTGTCTCATGTATCCCTCCTTAGCTATCTTCACTTTTATTCTATCTTTATATCGTCTGCCTCATTTGTCTTCTCCCCACTATCGCCTTACATCTTCTCACGATCCTTAGAAGGAGGCTGAAAAGGCCCTTCAGTCCTACCCTTGAGCATTCTTTGTTTACGTTCCCTTCCCTCTCTGTATTCTTATGTCAATAGTTCCAACGAGTTTGCCCCCAAATCTTAGTGCTCAGTAGCGTAACTTCGTGGCCTCGCATTAATAAATGTTTCACTTGGAAAACCTTTATATACTACAGGTAAGTGAAAATGTTAGCCAAACATAAAAATTACATTGAGGCATTCTCCTCATTGTACGGTCTCTCCCTAAATTCCTCAATGGCTTCAACAAGTTTGCTCTCACTCAATATCTTTGCTGTTTCTTTTGGATGGGCTCTTTGAATTATTTATGTTGCTATCTCTCTTACCTCAGAGGATATAGAGCTTTCAGCTAGGTAGGAAATGACAACACGAAGGAAGCACTTACATTCACTGACACCATCATCTGAGATTGTAAGATTTATCAGCAATGGGTTTAGCAACAATAATAGGTATAGGTATAGAAGCGTGGGTTTCGAAATAAAAATTAAAAAGTTTGACGGAAAGCAGAAATTTTTCTTAATTTGAATATAAAAGATTCGAGTATTAGGGAAATTTAACTCTATTTTCTTTATGTAGCTACGTATTATACACCACGACTTCTTTTATATCCGTTACGCTATAGCATGTGGTAGTTACAGTTGCCAAAACAACAAAAATAGACTGGTTTTTGCCACGAACCTTAAATCCTCTCCTAAAATAAGTTTTAATGGATAATCTTACAAACTGCGAGTGGGATAAACAAGCAGAAAGTTTAATTTAGTGGACTTAAATAGTTCAATAAATTGTTAGAATGCCGTTCTTGGAAAATGGAAAAGTTATCAGGCGAACTGCAGCAGCCAAACAAAAGCTAATTTGATGCTTCCGGAAATAGGGAAACAATGTTCTGCATTGCACTGTTTATTAGTTCGCATCGTCGGTACATATGTATGTTCTATATATAAGACTTATAAGTAATATACATACATATCTATGTATGCATCCATGTGTGCCGGGAATCTTGTAATTACGTTCACCTAAACTCCGTCTTGAATATCTTACGAACATGACGGGGTTATAATATCCTTAGCAAATATATTGTACCCATTAATTGTATACCAACCGTAAATGTACTATTAGTTAGGTGCATAAGTGTTATTTCATGCCATTAATTTTAGGTTTATAGACATGCCAGGATTTATATCTTATCCTACCTGCCTACTCCCATAAAATTGTAATGAAATATTGCATACATAAGTGCGTAAGCGAAGGAAGCGTTGGGTAATAAAATGTTACGAAAGTAAAACCATCAAAATCACAATTAATTTACCAATATGATATTGTTATTATTTTATTTTTCTTTTTTTTGTTTTGCCATCGGTTTTGCAGTATTTATTTATAAATTTATCCTTTTTATATAGACAGTGACAGTGGATCATCGTCTGATCCACGGACTGATCATATATGGATCAGCGATAACCTTGACAGTTACTAATAATAAGACTGCCCGACCTTCGAAACTAGTCTTAGTGGGATTAATTGGCAACTGCGATTTTAATAAACCTAATACCGACCTCGCAATCACTCCGCGTGGGCTTGATTGGCAGCTGCAGATGCCATGAAATAATTAGAATTCTCGGAAATAGTCCACGTGGAGTCTAGCGCTCGTTGAAAGCTATATGATATTAGTAATTTTATGAACTTTAATTTCCAATAACCAATTTATAAAATTTTAAATTTTCTCGTTTTTTCTTTCTAATCACTTATCATGAAGACCTTATTATGCGACATCCGCAGATGCGGGTTCCAAAAATCAGAGAAGAGCCTCCTCTCTAACTAACTAGCTATCTCTATTCTCCAGTGAGACTATTACTTAGCTACTACACTTAGCCGAAAGATACTCAACGTTCACCATTACCTCATCTGAGCTGCCTCCGCCCACAGAAGACGTTCTCTTTGTTATTCAAAAATAATTGTTCGTACGGTAATTATATTAATCTTTGGCCAGTGTTCGGACAGTATCCAGCGGTTTAGACCATTGCTTAGCATTCGGGAGGGCTCCGGTTCGTTTCTGGGTTCATCTGCTTTGGTCCAAGCTTCTCTGTGGTTTCCTTGGATCACTTAGTCAAATGCTGTGGCAGAAATAATTCCACCGATAATCTTTCATTATCTTCTGTCTTCATTTCGTCTGTCTCATCTTTCTCACTCGAATCACCACCACTTATTCCCACGATTTCGGAAAGGAGGCTGAAGAGGGTCTTCAGCCCTACCTTCTGGCTTAGTCCGGAGGGACTGCCTGCTCACCAGCAACAGTGACTAGTGGTAAAACACCCAAAAGTTTTAAAATTTAAGTTCGGCCAGTTTTCATTTCATTCATCTAACAGTATCGTTTATAACGGTCCAAAATCTTAATCAACAACTATGACTTCGTCGGTATTTTGTCAGAACCATCCAAAGCGTGCTGATGAGAACAAATAAATTTCATATCGCAGTTCGCGCTGGGCAGTTTTGGCAAAATGCTTGACGAAGAATATTCGTTTCTCACAATTTCAGATGATAGTTGGAATATTAGTTTTGATAATATATCTGAGGGCTTGAGACAGCTGGAGCTGTAATCTACAGTGATTTCGGAAACTGACCTTCTCCAAAGAATTTAAATTAATTGACGTAAGTCTTTTACAGATGAAGTAGAAACTAAACGGAAGCTAAATAATTGAAATTTGGCGAATGCGATGACAGTTCGCGAAGTTATAACAAAGCGTTATGAAAGTACGCCAATATTCAAGACTTCTTGCACTATAATAAGTTATACTCCTTTTTTGTCAAAAGTTAATATTTTCATTCGCGACAGCAGCCACTTTAGCTTGAACAACTTCGGTAATGATTCATTTAGTGTTTGGAAAGTTTAATGCTTGGAATGGTGCAGACGGTTTTCCTCTTGCGAATTGCGAAAAACTAAAACAACAACTTGCTCGAATACGCCAAGTTGCGACAAAGTTCAGCACTAACAGTAATAGTTCGATTTAACACCTTCAGAAGCCTGTAGCGGCAACTTTAAATAATGACTAACGTCCCCCTTCACCTCTCCACATTCATTTGTATGTCTTTGGTATTCTATAGTATTCTGACATTCAAACTAAACTTTTTACAACTACCGGTTTGTCTTAGTATTAGGGGGGGATGAAACACATGATAGTGTACCAACTGGATTCTTTAATATTCGAAACTCTGGTATGTATTTTATGAATTCAATAAATACCATTGTCCTAAAGAAAAGAAAATGAGGAAGTATTAAAAATTGTATCAGAACAAAGAACCCTATCAATGTCAATGACGATGGGACACCTTCAGAGGCATAAAGGGCCACTTTGATGAGCAGAAATAGATCTAGATTAGATTACTCCTCACCAATAGTTAAGGATGCACCCATTTTGAGGAAATGCCAAGATTGGATCGGGATAGAAAAGAGTGGAAGTGCGTGATATTGATGATTTCCTGATGTTTCCATTACCAAACAGAAGTATGAAACACAGCAATAAACTAATGAAGGAATAAAATTTCAAAGTAACAGCACCGAAACCAGACTAAGAGTACCTACTCATACTGAAAAAACGAATTTCGACCATTTATGTCATTCTTGTAGGTACATAATAAGAAAAGCAATTCTACGGCTCATATATTCATATACAGTATGTTTCATCAATATTCCCGATTATTCGAAAGGCAACATCTGGAGACAGTGTAGAGTGCATCTCGTGAAAGCGCCACAACATAGAAGGTTTAAAAAAATGCACAAAAAATACGATTAACGAGCCATCAATGATTTAGAACAGTTACTTACTTATGACCTTCGCAACAGCTAGTACACAGACAGGTCAATTGCACGTGTAATTAAGATGGTTCATTCTATTTCTTTTTCATGCACCTTTTTCTCCCTTAATTTTTCCTGAGTATTGATCTGACATAGTATATATTCGACTACAATTCGTTATAAAGATATAATATTCGCTTTAATGCATGAAAAACGGATAGTTAAGGTATTACAATATTCAATAGATACTAAAAGCCAATTACATAAATAATATAGACGTGACAATAGAACTGTAGTGAAACCAATTAGAATCAAGCAATTTACTGATGAGTAGTAACTGTTAGTATTTTAGCTTCCAATTTATCAGATATCTGAACACAATTAAAGAAAAAGGGCATTAAAGTTGTTAGGCTATTGAATAATCACGAAACACTCACCCATTTACTTGCTGCCATTAAATAGCGTTCAACGAATAACTGTAGATAGCGTCTTTTGTAGAAATATGTTATCAATTGTAAGTTCATTAATGTTTGACAATGCCCTATTCAATTGAAAATATCGACTTTTCAAACTAAAATTATGGCATAGCAGACTATATACAGTGTTGGGAACGTCTTGTCTGTAAGTCTAATTAGTAGGTAAAGTATAGTCCGTGTTCTGTCGGACCTGCCAACGGGGTGCCGATGAAATCCAATGAAATCTAAATAGCTATCAACGTCTGACCGTCTCGACAGGTCACCAGCAAAGATTTTATGTTGTGTTAGATATAGATACGTACGAGTGACGTAGATTACTATGTCGTAAGCCCAATTTAACTCGATATCAATTTAAATCGATATCCTTAAATCGAAAAGAACTTTATCAAATAGCCACTCCCAGAGTCTTTTCCGTCAAAAATATAGGTTAGTTGAACATTTTGCGACAACACAACATCAATGAATGAGTCAATGCACTTACAATGTAATTATTCGTTACCTCCGAGTGTACAACGCCATCTGAATGACCAACGCTCAAGTGACCTTTTTGACTCATCATCATAAGGTCGTCAGCCCTAAGACTGGTTGGACACGTACCTCCACTCTTTCCTATCCTGAGCTAATTTTCGCATTTCCCTAAAATTAGAACAACACACATCCTTAATTATTTGCGAACAGTAATCTAGGTCTACCTCTACTCCTCTTAACTTCTATTTCTGCCTCTAATATGTCTCTGACTAGACCTTCATGCCTGAGAAGGTGTCCTACCAACCTATCTCGCCTATTTCTTATTTACTTTCATTGAGTCTCCTGTTCTCTTATTCTTTCTGACTATAACCTACGAAATCTTTATATTCTCTTATAGTAAGAAATAAAACAGAAATAAAGGTATTGAATCGATCGAGAACGGAACCCTTTTTTGTCGAATACGAAGCGAACGTTGTAACCTCTCAACCCTTGATGCTGTTGTCCCAAAATGTTCTAATTATGTACAATACAAATGTTAGGTGGCATAGGCTCTGTTAGTGGTCAGCCTCTATGATTATGATGCGCCGTAGCGTCGTAGTTATATTTGGGGGCACCGTTGCTGGCAGCGTATTCATATCCTATATTTTTTGTTCCTTTCTACATATGCATAACGTAATTTCCTAGTTAATTTGCTGGCTATATGGGAAACTTTTGTGATTCATGCAAATAAATTTTTTCTTCATGAAATTTTAATTGCCAGTACCAGAAGCGAACTCTTTCTACGTCACGTATGTTCTGGTTAAGTGGGCAAACAAACGAGAAAAAGCAATATTTACTTAGCTGATCTAGTACGGGACAGGGACTTGTTTTATTATCATAGGACCTTCTCCGTGAAATATTTAGTTTCTTCCACAATTTCCACGCCACGGTTCTTCAATATTACTGTTTACATACAAGGGTTTAATTTGTTGGACACTGTATGCATATTAGAACCCCTTCCAGCTGTTTAGTTGACTAGGAGCTAAATATTGGGTTGTTCGGAAAGTCATTTCGTTTTTTCCCGACAGAGGATTTAATTGTATTCTTTTGCACCCAACTTCACATTTAAGCCGTATAATTTTTATATGCTTTGAGAGCTCATATAGCAAGGCTTGTGTGTGAAAAATTCCAATTAATTCTACGCAGTAGTTTTTGGTTGGTGCCCTTTTAAATATGGAGAGCGATAAGCAGCATTTTCGACATATCTTACTGTTTTACTACAGAAAGGGTAAAAATGCTGTTCAAGCCAGAAAGAAATTGACTGATGTGTATGGAGAAGGTGTGTTGACAGTACGCCAGTGCCAGAACTGGTTCGCTAAATTTCGATCCGGCAATTTTGATGTCGAAGATGCACCACGTTCGGGAAGGCCGGTTGAAGCTGATAAAGACGCGATAAAGGCATTAGTTGATGTGAACCGGCGAATAACAACACGTGAGATCGGATTGAGGTTAAATTTATCAAATTCAACAGTTTATGACCACTTGAAAGGCCTGGGATTATCCTCGAAGCTCGATGTATGGGTTCCCCATGTTCTCACAGAGAGAAATCTGTGTCGCCGCATTGACGTCTGCGATTCGCTTCTCAAACGTCACGAAAATGATCCGTTTTTGAAGCGCATCATCACTGGGGACGAAAAATGGGTTGTATACAACAACGTCAAACGCAAGAGGTCATGGAGCAAAAAAGATGAACCGGCTCAAACCATTTCCAAAGCCGATATTCACCAAAAAAAGGTGATGCTGTCTGTTTGGTGGGATTTTAAAGGAATCGTTTTTTTTGAGCTTTTACCGGATAACACAACGATTAATTCGGAAGTCTACTGTCATCAGCTGGACAAACTGAATGATGCACTTCAACAGAAAAGGTCAGAACTAATCAACAGGAAAGGTGTAGTGTTTCACCAAGACAACGCGAGACCTCACATAAGTTTGGTCACTCGCCAAAAGCTTTGACAGCTTGAATGGGATACAATGCTACACCCACCATATTCTCCAAACCTGGCACCATCGGATTATTATTTGTTCCGTTCACTCCAAAATTTTTTAGACGGTAAAAGCTTTACAAAAGGACGAGGTCAAAAACCTCCTCGATCAGTTTTTTGCCAACAAATACCAAAAATTTTATGAGCGTGGAATTATGCTACTACCAGAAGGATGGCAAAAGGTGTTGGACTAGAACGGTCAATATATAATTTAATAAAGTATTTGTTTATTTTACGAAAACTGTCTTTCATTTCCACAAAAAAAAAACGAAATGACTTTCCGAACAACCCTATA
>NW_020438964.1:149920-161011 GCF_000699045.2 Agrilus planipennis
TGATGATAATAATTACTGATTTCGTATCTCGATATCTCTTTTCTATTGGCTGGTCGGTAATCTATATCAAATTGAATTTTCATGGAAATGAAAATCTTCTCGTTGAAAAGTCCTTGTAAGTGCTATCTGTGAAAAGCTCAAATGATTTACTTTGCATCTGCTGTATTTCAATAAAAAGACTAAATTTAGATCTTGTCACCGGACCGCAAGCTCATAAAATAAATCTAATGGCAACTTTATTTTAGGTACTCGAAACAAAATTGTTACTTTGCTCACTTTTCC
This sequence comes from Agrilus planipennis, assembly GCF_000699045.2. Lineage (NCBI taxonomy): Eukaryota > Metazoa > Arthropoda > Insecta > Coleoptera > Buprestidae > Agrilus > Agrilus planipennis. The sequence goes on from NW_020438964.1 coordinate 150,203, forward strand.
TCGAAAAGGAGCAATTTGTTCTCTGCCAATAATAAAGCTCTTAAGAGTTAACAGTGAGAGTCTAAGCCGAGTTGAAGTTAATTAAAAAGTTAATAATGAAAGGAGATCGGAGCCATCACGACTTCCAGATGACTGTATTTTCATCTCATTACTAAGTGCCTTCTAATTAAAAGAAAAAAGTAAATTTTTAGAAACGCAACATTTCTCTTGTATGCATTCAGAGTTCTTATTGAATATACGTTTGCTTTTTTTGTATTGCAATTCGATAGACAGCAAAAAAGTTTGTAGCCAACTGCAACTTCCACTCGGGCAGAAGTTCCGTTTCTCCGGACTATTACATCGATAATAAACAGAAAACGGCTATCGTTTTGCGTTTAAAACAGATGAACTTCTGTAAATCCTGCCCATTGATAATTAGACCCTCAACCGTTTCAAATATAAGTATTAGGTATATCATAAATTATCTTGGATGGATACGGACTTCTTCTTGTCTTGAACCAATCGTTGCATTTCGCGAGAATTTGCATCTTTAACTATTTGCCAACAGCAATCTAATCTAGTACTAACTCATCTGCCGCCCTTAACGTTTATTTGTGTTTCTAACTGTTTACCCCTTCATGTCTGAGAAACTGTCCTGCCAATCCATCTTGCTTATTTCTTATTGACTTCCATAACAACATGTGATTTCCTACTTTTTGTAATATCACCCCATTTCTAAAATTGTTTATCTGCGGTATTTTTAACGCCACATCTTAAACGTTTGTAACTCCCCTTGGAACTATCCGTTTTTACCTTTCTAAATGGCGTTTACGTGATGGTTATTCTGTCTATCATGAGTTTTGCTGGGCGAGCTCAGCTGATATGGGGTGTTGCAGCAATTAATTAGAATCTCTCGGATCCTCCATTGTAAAGAGCGGATTTATAGTGAACTGTTCATCTAGATACTACTATGCTTTCAGTTATAACATTGACACACTGACCTACTGCCAATGACTTCGACTGATTACATACATACAAGCCCACAACGTCAAAATAAAAAACAACTACTCTAGGCTGGTTGTAACATAAACATCGCCATTCACACTTAACCTAATATAACCAATGACAAACAGGAGATGAGTCAAAAATACAAAAGAAATACAGCACGGATTCTGTCAATTACCTGGTGATTGTATGCGACGTTGCATTGTCGTATTTTCCTACGTGACCCCACCAGGGCCGGACTAGTCCTTAGCTTTACCATCAAATACGTTTCTCTCGAAAACGATGAACTTTCGAACATGTACATAATTGTCTTGTTTTGTAGTACCCAATTACCTCCTGCATGCTACTTATCTCTGAAACACTCTGTATAAGTACTGACGAGGGTATGTTGTCTTCATGCAGCAGCAGTAGCCAACAGCAATAAAGTCCGTCTTAATCATTAGAATATGAGAACAGAGGACTCTATGGAAGTCAATAAAACATAGGTGAGATAGGTTGGTAGGACACCTTCTCAGGCAGGAAGGTCTAGTCAGAGACATATTTGAGGCAGAAGCAGGAGTTAGGAGGGGTAGAGGTTAAATTATTCTTCGCAAATAGTTAGAGATGTGGGTTGCTCTAGTTTTAGGAAAATGCGTAGTTTAGCTCAGGATAGGAAAGAGTGGAGGTACGTGTCCAACCAGTCTTAGGACCGACGACCTTATGATGATAATGACATTCCCTTGATCATTCCTAACCATGTCTTGATATTAAAACAACACTGCGAATGTAGCGCCTCACTATCTATTTTCTTAATTGATATAATTATAAATAATATAATTCAAGTACTGTAAAGCAAGGATCAAGTCATATGCAGCAGAGATAAGATAACCATCAAGGGTTTAGGTTAGATCATTGTAAGAGGGATCTCCATAGTTGAACTGTAACTGTTATGCACCATCGACAACTGTAGCCATGTGTCCAGATTGGAACGGCTTCAACTAGTAAATATATAATTTAAATAGATAAAAAAGATAAAGAATCTTAAACTATTTTTAGTACAATAGATACTTAAAAATATCTATTCAACTACCTACCCCTTAGAAGTTTAATTTAGCCTCATTCAATTTGTCTGAATAAAATAATACGTTTCTGCACACTTAAAGTAAACGATCTCTAGCCGCAAACGTTACATTGAATCTACTCATATACCTACCTAACGAGATGATGTTATTTCTCGAGGGGGTTGTTTTTGCAGAACAATAAAATTTGATTAAGGTGTAAGTTTTCAAACTTCCATGTAATACAAACTGTTGTATCAAATATCTAGCAACATTATTACATCATTTTCAACGCAATTTCGCTCTAAGTATCTATCAAATTTCATAAGCAATTGTTAAAATGTTATTAAATGAAAAAAATGTTGCACTCATATATCCAGATTAATTTGTACGCTTGAAAATTTATTGGCCATAAATTTTGCGTATTGATTGACACTGTTGGGTGGAATAGGTACATTTTTGAGTAGAATACAACGGGGAAAAATGGAACTTTGATTCATTTCCGTAAAACGAAAAAGGCCGATGTAATTTGATAGTGATATTCAATAGGGTTCAAAAATTATATTGTGATTTTGTGACTTAAATTATTCAAATTTCTACGTATATTCAGATAAGTTCATAAAAGAGCTTATCCAAATTGACCCCTTCAGTATATTGTTTAAATGCATTTTAGATAAAAAGAGACTTAAATTGGATGGTTTTTGGCTTATGCGGAATATATACCAATTTTTCAAGGACTCTATAAAACTCTGTTGATTGTCTCACTCAGGTAAAAATCCGTTAATCATCTAGACAAATGTTGGAACAATGAGTAATACTCCACAGATAAGCAGCCGCTTAATTGTATTTTGAGCTCATTTTATCCGTCTTATCCGTTTTTGTTTAACCACTACCTATCCATTCCCACAATTCCTACAAACAAACTAATGATGGCTTTCCGCCCTTCCCTTCGAATTTGTACCAGCACTAGCAGCGTTATTAAATGAATTTTTGTCGAAACTTTCCTGGATTTCCCTTCATAAAATATGTTTATGTATGAGAAATTAGAGAGTGATCTTCAAGTGGGTACATAAGTAACTAAAAGTAACTCTTCAAATTGGTAAAGGCTTTCGTGGTCAGTAGATGAACTGATGCAGTCCTAATTCGGATATAAAGGCTGTTGTCGGTTGGAGTTCACATCCAGCATCGAAGATGGAAGGACCTCTGAAGAAGCTCGCTACTTGTGCTAGCGAAATGTTAAGAAATGACTCTAACCGACGACAATCTATTGACCTAAATCAGGACAGCATCGCTTCAAAACTCTCCAGACACAAGATGGTGCAACAGCTAATTTTACCATAGAGATAATAGAATTAGAATCATAGACATATATTAATGGACGTGCCTTAGCCGTATCATCATCATCATCATAAGGTCATCAGTCTTAAGACTGGTTGGACACGTACCTCCACTCTTTCCTATCCTGAGCTAAACTTNCAGTCTTCTAAGGCGCTAAGGTTTACCGATTACCGCAGGTTCTACAGAAAACCGGAACCATCGAGTAGCGGAAGGTCTACTGGAAATTTCTTCCAATCTCATCAAATTCCAGAGACGACTGGGTTCGAAAAGTTGAGGACTACTACCGATACCAATGGCAATGAAAAACCAGGAGACATGATTAGGTTCAAATACTTGAGGAATACTACTAATACCAATGGAAATAAAAATATCCAATATTAGAGGATCTGTTGGAATCCAGATCCAACATTGTTTTAGCATGTAACAAAGTTAGTCTTCTAAGATGCTAAGGTTTATCGACTACCGCAGGTTCTATACAAAACCGGAATCATCGAGTAGTCGAAGGTCTACTACAAATCTCTTCAATTCATCAAATTTCAGCTACGAGTTGGCTCGATAGGTTGAGGAATGCTACAAAATGAAAAGAAAAATCGTCCAATATCATCGCCTCGTTTGAAATCGGATCTGATCCAATACTTTTTTAGAACTAGAAATAAAATTGACTTCTAAACCTTGTAGACTGCCGCAAAAACCAGAATCATCGAATATCAGGAGGTCTACTGGTCTGCTCGAAAGTTTATCAAGTAGTAAAGGTGATGTTGTATGCAAAAAGTGATCAGCTACCAGTCAACATTGTTATAACAGGAAAGAAGTATTTGGATAAATAATCGCGACTACCTTTTGTTTAATATCTCGGATTTATCGTAAATTTACAAAATCGAAATGCTTCACGTTTTTTTTCTGCGTGTGAATTAACCCTGCTTTTTGTCGGTTCCTTTGCGGGTTGCCTTCCGCTTTTTTAATTCCAATTAGACATCTTTGATTTACGACTCAATTAAGGCTAATGATTGTAGCTAACCGATAAGAACTTTAATTGGCTGAGCATTTGATTTTGTTGATGAAGCTTTTTTGGTAAAATTCTAATGCGCCTCTAGCGATAGACGCCGATCCGACGTTAAATAGACGAAAGGTTGGTTGGAGCTTTTGTTTTGTGATCGAATTTCTGCAAAGCTTTATTAAAATTCTCGAAATATTTGTTGTCCTTAGCTTGAATGGACCTTGAAATTACAATGATTATCGAATTGATTTGCTGTATTTTTTTTGAACTGTTAATAAAACAAGCAGTTACAGAAATATCGTAGAAATGCCACAGTAGCTAAATGTAGGCACTAACTTATGAAAAGTAAAATAATATTTTAAAATAAAAGTGGTTTTATTAAATTCCACTTCAAGTTATTGCATCTGTTAATTTACCTGACATAAAGAGTAGATTTTCTTCTCTTAAAAACTTCAAATATGTGAAAACGTAGCTAATTAGTTAATTTAATTGATTAACCAAGCATGTAACATATTAATTTACGCAGATAATTGATGTACTTGTAGTAGTTTTTTTAATTTTTTCGATTTTAGGTATCTAGGAAGTCAGATGGAAGGAGTAGTAGGAATATAAAGCAAAGGATAGCGCAGGGTCGAGTCGCCTTCAATAAAAAGAAGTCACTTTTATGCTCTCGAGCGGTTAATTTAGAAATTTGAAAAAGGTTGTTAAAGGTGTATGCTTGGAGCACGGTACTGTGCGGGTGCGAAACATGACCAGTGGGCGGGGCGGAAAAGAAAAAGTTCGAAGCGTTCGAAATGTGGTGTTATAGGCGAATGATGAAGATACCGTGGATAAAGAAGGTTAGAAATGAAGAGGTTTTAGAAAGAATAGGAGACCAGAGGACTATGGAAGTCAACAAGATATAGGCGAGATAGGTTAGTGGGACACCTTCTCAGGAATGAAGGCCTAGTCAGAGACATATTAGAGGAGTTTGGAGGAGTAGAGGTAGACCTAGATTAGATTACTGTTCGCAAATAGTTAAGGATTTGGGTTGCTCTAGCTTTAGAGAAATGCGAAGATTAGCGCAGGATAGGAAAGACTGGAGGTACGTGTCCAACCAGTCTTAGGACTGACGACCTTATGATGATGATGATGATGCTCATAATATATTTATTTTATAATGTTTTTTTTTATTGACAACCCCAATTCCACAATTTATTAGTATAAATATATTAAGTAAATTTCCGAATATATTCTTTATTTTTGTTGTAATTACAAAATGTTTAACCGTGATCGACCACAACTTAAAAATTTACAATTTTTACATTTTCAGTTTACTTATGAAACTTATTCAACTAATCCCTCTAATAAGCACAATTTCAAACTTAACAAAACGACATTGTTATCAATGCTAATACCGTCTCCGTCTGATTTATTGTTTAGGATAATAGTCCTTAATAGCAGGATAAACACCTAATCCTTTTCAGTCTGGCATTTAACCGATAGCTGCAAACTTAATCGCTTTTATCCATCACAAACGCCATTAATTACACGGATACAGTGTTGCAATTTTATTATATAAAGATAAACTAGACATTAAACAATAAACTAAACGTTACACATAACACAAAAGTTTTGAAACATTAACGTAATTACTTCGGGAAAATGAGTGTGAAAGTAGAGTTAACATCACATGAAATATTCTGAGAAACTTTTTAATAGCAGTTAATATTTAATGTTACTGTATAAATTACTTCAAATTAATGAGGAAAGATTGTTGCTGCTGAGACGCCCTCGCCGGAAATCAACTTGGGTTTTTTAAGGTATTATTTATTGGATTAACACCTAGAAGCACGGGCAGACTGATAAAACGTAATCATGACAAGAAGTACGTTATTGACCATTATAATTATTAAGAAGGGTTAGACAAGGATTACATTTTAATTTGTATATAGACGAAGCAATTAATATTATCTAACAGGACAGCTCCAAAGCTTTCTATACCAAAGGACAAAGCATTCTCGGATGATATAGCAGTATCAGCGTATAATTGAAGCACGACTCTTATATGGGTGAGAAACGTGGACGATGGGTGCTATGAAAGGGAAGTATGAAGCGATTGACATTGATGTTGAAAATACCGATTATGGGGATGTTGAAAATACCGTTGATATAAATTGTCAAAAATGAGGAAGTACTAAAGATAGGAGAAGAACAAAGAGCACGGAAGTCAATAACAAACAGGTGAGGTAGTTTGGTAGGACACCTTCTCAAACACGAAAGTCTGGTGAGAGACATACAACAAAAGTTAAGAAGAAATGGAGATGCGTGACCAACATGGGTGCAACAATTCCAATTTGTTAGGGGATGCCTTCAAATCTCAAATGAGAGATTTATCTACAGAACAGTTACATTGGCATACTTACGATGAGGGAGGTAATATGTCAGAATACTACAACAGAGTTTAGGCCACTATCAAGAAAACTGAATCTACAGCTGATTACGTTCCCTGCACTGCTCATGCACCCAACTTAGCAGCAAAGATCGTACTTAGTTTCATCCACTGTTGTTAATTAACGTGGAAGTTTAGTATCTCGATGTGACAGATTTAAATCTATTTTGAAGTCGTAGTTTTAACTTCTGATAACGCAAATTCTCAAATTATTTGTTCATAATGCCCCACACGATGGTTATGTAGAATTGGACCTATTCGTACTACATTGAGCCAATTTCAAGTCGTCTTTGGTTTATTATTGACAGCAAACTCTAGATAGTAACAAAAAATTTTTATTTTTTTTCTCCTTTGCCAAACTAACTCATTCATTTGGGTTCATCATCATCATCATAAGGTTGTCAGTCTTAAGACTGGTTGGACACGTACCTCCACTCTTTCCTATCCTGAGCTAAACTTCGCATTTCGCTGAAACGGGAGCAGCCCACAATCTAGGTCTACCTCTACCCCTCTTAACTCCTGTTTCTGTCTCATTTGGGTTAAGAGGCTTTTGATAAAATTTCAGTTTTTTATAGGTGGGGATGTCCACCACGAGTCAGGAGATGCTCAGGTACCCTGGGACCCTCTGTTGTTGCGCCCATGGTGTTCAACCCGTCTCCCGGACGAAGACTCCATAATAATGATGATAATAATTACTGATTTCGTATCTCGATATCTCTTTTCTATTGGCTGGTCGGTAATCTATATCAAATTGAATTTTCATGGAAATGAAAATCTTCTCGTTGAAAAGTCCTTGTAAGTGCTATCTGTGAAAAGCTCAAATGATTTACTTTGCATCTGCTGTATTTCAATAAAAAGACTAAATTTAGATCTTGTCACCCGACCGCAAGCTCATAAAATAAATCTAATGGCAACTTTATTTTAGGTACTCGAAACAAAATTGTTACTTTGCTCACTTTTCCTCGAAAAGGAGCAATTTGTTCTCTGCCAATAATAAAGCTCTTAAGAGTTAACAGTGAGAGTCTAAGCCGAGTTGAAGTTAATTAAAAAGTTAATAATGAAAGGAGATCGGAGCCATCACGACTTCCAGATGACTGTATTTTCATCTCATTACTAAGTGCCTTCTAATTAAAAGAAAAAAGTAAATTTTTAGAAACGCAACATTTCTCTTGTATGCATTCAGAGTTCTTATTGAATATACGTTTGCTTTTTTTGTATTTCAATTCGATAGACAGCAAAAAAGTTTGTAGCCAACTGCAACTTCCACTCGGGCAGAAGTTCCGTTTCTCCGGACTATTACATCGATAATAAACAGAAAACGGCTATCGTTTTGCGTTTAAAACAGATGAACTTCTGTAAATCCTGCCCATTGATAATTAGACCCTCAACCGTTTCAAATATAAGTATTAGGTATATCATAAATTATCTTGGATGGATACGGACTTCTTCTTGTCTTGAACCAATCGTTGCATTTCGCGAGAACTTGCATCTTTAACTATTTGCCAACAGCAATCTAATCTAGGACCAACTCATCTGCCGCCCTTAACGCTTATTTGTGTTTCTAACTGTTTACCCCTTCATGTCTAAGAAACTGTCCTGCCAATCCATCTTGCTTATTTCTTATTGACTTCCATAACAACATGTGATTTCCTACTTTTTGTAATATCACCCCATTTCTAAAATTGTTTATCTGCGGTATTTTTAACGCCACATCTCAAACGTTTGTGACTCCACTTGGAACTATCCATTTTTACCTTTCTAAATGGCGTTTACGTGATGGTTATTCTGTCTATCATGAGTTTTGCTGGGCGAGCTCAGTTGGTATGAGGTGTTGCAGCAATTCATTAGAATATCTCGGATCCTCCATTGTAAAGCGCGGATTTATAGTGAGCTGTTCATCTAGATACTATTCTGCTTTCAGTTATAACACTGACACACTGACCTACTGCCAATGACTTCGACTGATTACATACATACAAGCCCACAACGTCAAAATAAAAAAGAACTACTCGAGACTGGTTGTAACATAAACATCGCCAATCACACTTAATCTAATATAACCAATGGCAAACAGGACATGAGTCAAAAATACAAAAGAAATACAGCACGGATGCTGGATGCTGCCAATTACCAGCTTATTGTATGCGACGTTGCATTGTCGTATTTTCCTAGGTGACCCCACCAGGGCCGGACTAGTCCTTAGCTTTACCATCAAATACGTTTCTCTCGAAAACGATGAACTTTCGAACATGTACATAATTGTCTTGTTTTGTAGTACCCAATTACCTCCTGCATGCTACTTATCTCTGAAACACTCTGTATAAGTACTGACGAGGGTATGTTGTCTTCATGCAGCAGCAGTAGCCAACAGCAATAAAGTCCGTCTTAATCATTAGAATATGAGAACAGAGGACTCTATGGAAGTCAATAAAACATAGGTGAGATAGGTTGGTAGGACACCTTCTCAGGCAGGAAGGTCTAGTCAGAGACATATTTGAGGCAGAAGCAGGAGTTAGGAGGGGTAGAGGTTAAATTATTCTTCGCAAATAGTTAGAGATGTGGGTTGCTCTAGTTTTAGGAAAATGCGTAGTTTAGCTCAGGATAGGAAAGAGTGGAGGTACGTGTCCAACCAGTCTTAGGACCGACGACCTTATGATGATAATGACATTCCTTTGATCATTCCTAACCATGTCTTGATATTAAAACAACACTGCGAATGTAGCGCCTCACTATCTATTTTCTTAATTGATATAATTATAAATAATATAATTCAAGTACTGTAAAGCAAGGATCAAGTCATATGCAGCAGAGATAAGATAACCATCAAGGGTTTAGGTTAGATCATTGTAAGAGGGATCTCCATAGTTGAACTGTAACTGTTATGCACCATCGACAACTGTAGCCATGTGTCCAGATTGGAACGGCTTCAACTAGTAAATATATAATTTAAATAGATAAAAAAGATAAAGAATCTTAAACTATTTTTAGTACAATAGATACTTAAAAATATCTATTCAACTACCTACCCCTTAGAAGTTTAATTTAGCCTCATTCAATTTGTCTGAATAAAATAATACGTTTCTGCACACTTAAAGTAAACGATCTCTAGCCGCAAACGTTACATTGAATCTACTCATATACCTACCTAACGAGATGATGTTATTTCTCGAGGGGGTTTTTTTTGCAGAACAATAAAATTTGATTAAGGTGTAAGTTTTCAAACTTCCATGTAATACAAACTGTTGTATCAAATATCTAGCAACATTATTACATCATTTTCAACGCAATTTCGCTCCAAGTTGATATCGTAGATAGTATTACTACGAAATTTATTCCCCGAATTAGATACCAACAACAACCAACTTGCCGTACGACCGGTTTTCTCCACCCTAATGAGCCCCGATTACCTGAGTAACCCCTTGCTACAACCGAAAGTCTACTTAACTATGTACTTTTCTCTACTACTTTAATTATTTTTTTTTAAATCTTCAATTTTACAAATGCCTTCTTCCTTCTCTTCTTCGGTTGTAGTTCCTATCTTATATTAATTTCTCCTTCTGTAGTATAGTTATTTTAGTGTCTATCATTCTTTTTTTTGCACTCATTATTTTCTCTTTTTATTAATTTTTATCGTAGATTCACGCTTCTTTTTTTCAACCCTACATTTTCATGCATGTCTTGTCGTTATTCACTGTCAGTTTTTTTATTCTTTCTCGCGAACCTAACTTTAAAAACGAATTCGTTTTTATCGTTTGTTTTCGCCCTTCCCTTATCACCCCACTTTCCACCCCTCTTTTTTCCAACCCTTGCTTGGTGCTGGAGTGCTGTATAAATAGCCGTGCATTCCTCACTACCAACAAGGCTCCCATATTCCACCGACCCGCGGCAAGGAAGAAGGAGTCAGTCGCCAACCAACCAACCCCAAACTTTATATTTGTGTTTGTGCCAAGTGCTATCTACTCGATTGTGTCCGCAGTAGTGACTTTGTATATATGTATGTATATTCACCTACATCAACTTCA